>NW_007580008.1:0-32247 GCF_000690725.1 Stegastes partitus
TTCTGGGCAAAATATCCAAATAAATGTGACTATCTTTGATGTTTGCACTGCTGGTTGAATAAAACCAACAATCAGAGGATGTTTCAAAGCATCCAATGGTGTCCTTTTAGGAAACATGTAGCTGAACCATCTAAGAGTTTAGTTATTTGCCTTGTGGGACCCCAACACAAATATTTTGGCTCAGTTCTGAGAATTTTACATGTTTTCAGTTCTGTGTTTTGTGTTTTCTCAGATTTTTGTTATTTGGGGCCTCAAGCTGGGTTCTGCAAACTATTTTGGTTGAATTTTGAGAATTGGTGTTGACATATTTGGTAAATCAAAGGCCATGTGGACTCAATTCTGGGTAAAATATCCAAATAAATGTGATTATCTTTGAATTTTGCATTGCTGGTTGAAGATGTTTGGGAAACTCCCAATGAGGTCAACTCAGGAGATGCTGCACCATCCCAGAGTTCACTTGTTTTTATTTATTTGGAACCGAAAACCAATTAATATCTAGAGACGTGATGTACAACGATGGTCTCGTGAACTAGACTTTGTTGAAAACATCCACATTAATCAGAACCAAGTCCCAGTATCGTTCAGTTTTGCACTGCTGGCTGAATTAAATCACTAATTATAAGACATTTGAACATTTCCACTTCAGTCAAAATCCAGGAATCACGTCGCTGTTCCATCTCAGAGTTGACTTGTTTGCTATCAGGGACCCAAAACTAATTTCTGTAAAGTTGGTTTCCGGCTAAATTTTTGAGAATTTCATGTTTTCATGATTAATTTAAAAACCACGTCTTGCCTGCCCCTTTAGGGCTCCAATATCTCCACAAATAAAACTCCCACAGCCATGAGATTTGGTAAAGAAACAGACAAAACTGTTCCCAGAGAATCTAAATTATTAAATGTCTCCAGCAGAGGTCAAATCTTTAATTAGTGTCCCTTGAACACTGGGCCAAATTTGGCAAACGAGGACGGTGTTGCTGCCCTAGAAAGTTCCAGTGTATGGATGTAACCGCATTTCCTGCTAAATATAGTCTTTGGTCGACGTTTTACCAACTTTTAATGCCTCCAAGATTCATAGAACTCTTAGTGTCGCATGTTTGACAAGATGTTGGTGCCTTGTCTTGTCATACTTGCCACACAGTACATTTTTTTGATGTTAGAGGCCTTCAAAGTTGGTGAAATGTCAACCAAATACTGGATTTTTAGTAGAAAATATAAATACATCCACATATATATACACTTACAGGAACCTTCTGGGGCTTCACAGCTGTTTAATGCTACTGGTTATGAAAACTGACAGAAAATTTGCATCCCTGGTGACCTTCACCCGGTAGTGAAGCGGTCCAGCAGTGCTCACTAAAGGTAAATATGGTTTCTTTAAAACAATCGCCACAATTACACCATTCATCAGAGAGAGAAAATGTAAAAACAGGGAAAAAAATGGCAGATTTTAAACTTGTTGACTTTCCTCAAACTAACCATCAAACTGGTTTTACAGGAGATGTAACGAAATCTAAGCTTGAAATCATGAAAATTTCGGCTTGAGTGACCCTAAAAGGTTTTCAAACTTTGAGGATAATGTTTGTTTTTGCAAAATATACGAATTAGTGTGGCCGAGGGCTAAGACTACGATGACATTAAGCCAAAAAAAGCTATAAATATTCATATTTATGAAGCTGGGAAGAGCAAATGTTTGGATTTTTGTTTAATTAAACACCATACTTACGCTGTATGACGGACGCTAAAGGTAGAATGCTACTAATCACACATTAGCCATTTTATGCGTATTTTGGAGTACTGCATTAGAAAATGTTCATGAAGCTTTGATGCTTGCTTGTGGTGGCTTTTTAAAAAAATAATTCAATGGAGATGGAAACACCTTTCTTGAATGAATTTAAACAAAGCTAAAATTTAACCCACGTGACTAATCAGCTGTTTCTGTTGTCGTCTATCGTCTATGGACAACATGAAACTTTGTCAATACCAACTGACATTATTAAATAATTACAACTTTCAAGACTTAAAACCATTCTTCTCTCCTATTTCCCTTCATAGATGGACAAAGTTTGTTTGTTCTTCTTCTTTTTGAAGGGTTTGTGATGGTTACCTACAGCTAGTTTTAATAGTGTCACCTTCTGATTACACTACACAGTCCAGTCTGTCTTTTTCCTTGAAGATTATGTAGAAACATGGCCGGTGACAATGCAAACTTCTCAGTGTTTAGACAGTTTATGGTCAGCATCTTAGTTAAGAGTGTTTGCATGCTAATTAGCACCACACAGACAGGAGGCAACACTTGATAAATCTAACTGTCGACATCATGGCGGCCCGACACGACGGTTCAGAGTCCTTTACATCGACAGAACGCCATCACACGTCTCACATGTATGTGCCGCCGTCGTTTCATCATCACTCGTGTGTTTATGTCCCCCCTCTTTTGTTTCATCACGTTGCATCACACCGACAAGGACGAATCAAACGGAGCCAGATGGCGAGCGTCTCCTGTAACTCAGCATCCAAAGGTCATCCTCCTCTGAAGTCCGACCAGCTAATTAATGACCTGCCAATCAAACATCAAAGGCGACACCCGGGAGGGGGAAGCGGTCCATATCTGGACACCTTCCAAGCGACACGACCGCAAACCGACAGACTGCAGATAAACTCGATCCGATGACTCGGACGGGTCCTTCAGGGACGAAGGCTGTCAATAAAAACAGAGTCAGCTTCGGCACAAAAGAACCGTCAGGTCGGACGTTTCCTGTGTTTCCTCAGCGACTGCCCCAAGTTTAAACTTTCTGCAGAGGCAGAGGTGTTGCTGTTCGAGTTCTCTAACCTCCCAGGTCACCTGAACTACCCACAGTGGACAGAAGAGCGAGCTGTGACTAAGAATCTAAATCCACAGTTGTTCTAGTTTGACAGAACATCGTCTACATTTTTGATCGTACTACGACTCTTCATGTCAATATCATAATAATATCTACGCTCTATTCAACCACAGAAAATCTTCGTGGACTCAAACTGAACCCACAATTCTACCAACCGACTGGTGGCATTAAAGAAAACCAGCACATGATCTGTAGATGCATCAAATGTTCCACAGAAACATGAACACAATCTGCTTGCTAGTCTTATTAGCCAAAATTATTTGTAAATTAACATAAAAAGCTAGCATTCAGAGCATATTGAATCATTTAAATCTGGTTATTTTATACAGAAATCATATTAACAGATTCAAAATGTGCCCTTATCCATACGGTTTCTGAAAACAGAAATACATCAACTGATAATAAAGCACAAGAACTGTTCAGGACTATGAAGCAGACGAGTTAGCTGCCATGTTGGCTGTTAAGTTGTGAAGTTTATACTTGACTTTGTGTCCATTTAAACAAAATAAAGCCCCATCAACAGCCTCTTTGACATGGTTGAAGTTAGTTTGGAGCCAATAAATGGTAAATAAGTTCGACCTAGCAGTCTCCATTAGACTGTTAAAAGCTGCCAAAAACAGCTGATTGATCCTTAAAGACTCTTGATTTAGTGCTTTTCTGTCGCCAGAGCTCATTCAACCTGAAGACTACAGCCTCATTTACACATCAGTCTTTGTCACAGGGCTCCTTTTTAAGACACTTTTACATTTTAAAGGCTTGGTTAAGGGTAGACACCAAAATTACTTGATTACAGATGTAAAGAATATCATGTTTTGGGTTAAAATGTAATGATAAATACGTTAAATACACGATTAAAGCTTCCATATTCTGGGTTACCAGTAAAGAAATGAAATAAATGGCAAAGACATGTGGATTAGAAGCTGATTTGTGATATTTTATGAACAAACATAACCCTGCAGAAGGTCCAAGTTGAGATTTAGGTTGGATATCAACCAACTAACCAGGACGCTGTTAATTTAAACCCACGATGAAAGGTAAACACTACCAAACCTAACACTCAACCAGACTTGTGTTTTCTTTGTCACCAGCTTACGTTGTAAATCACAGCCAGAAGGAAGAAGAAAAAGCTGCTGGAAGTGAGTGTTTTGAAAAGACCCATTTAGCAGGAATGAGACTGAATCATTTTAACTAGAAACTTTCCTGGCCCTTCTGCAATAACAATAAAAAAAAAAAAGAAAGAAAAGAAAAGGAGTCCATTTGGAGGCAGCAGCGACGCGTTTGTCTGATGAGTGTTTTGCGAGCGCAGAACCTTTAGCATGGCTGAGATTAAACAGTCAGATTACCTGTCAGCAGCCAGAAGAGCTTCGTGATTAAAATGGATGCGGCGTTCATCTCTGGTGCATCAAATTTGGCGGAGTCGTGGACCAGAATTTTTAGAAGAGGTTCAATAACGCCGGTGTTTACTGAATCGTTATTGTGGGGGCTGTTCTAATTTAGAATTTTGATTAGGTGGAAGGAAGGAAGGAAGAAAAAAAAAACAAAAAAAACTTCAGAGTTTTTCAGACTTATTGTATTTGAATATTCTCCCAAGTGTCTCTTATCCACGGAGCCCGCAGTTGTTTGTTTTGGCCTCACGGTCGGCGCCGAATTGTGTCTTTTCAGGCGGAAATTCAAAATAATAACCGAGGGCTTAAGGGGTGAAGTTTGTTTTAGTTTCCGGACGACACAGACGCACACAAAAAAAAAAAAAACCAGAGGACACTTGTCGTTTAGCGCATTAACGTGAGTCAGTGAACCGCACATGTGAAAGACATTAAACCTGTTGCTACGGAGCGCACACAAGAGTCCGCCGTGGCACCGAGAAGCCGAGAGAATAATAGAGAAAGAGGCTGTGGAGAGCAGCGGAGTGAGCTGTTAAAGCCATCAGAGGCAGGGAGGGTCCCCGCTGTTGTCCATAAAAGCTTAAATGCAGCCGACAGCTTAGAAAGTCTGCTCCACTACTTTCCCCTCCTCGCTTCTTGCCTCCCGGTCTGCAGCGTTTCAGCGCTCATGTATAATAAAAATGAGCTGCAGGTATCCCTGATTCAGCGACTTTCTGTGATCAAAAAGGAATCAAAGGAGTGACACAGCCGGCTCTTGCTGGGTAACAACAAAGCGCCGCCGCGGACCGTGCACAAGCCGACAATAAATATATTCAATGACATCCAAAAATCGACGCCTCGGGGTGCTGGGTCCGACCACGGGCGAGCGCTCAGCAGAAAATAAGGAGAGGAAAATGAAAAAGGAGAAAAGACACAGCTGCTGAAATACATTTATGTATGAAGGGCTCTTCGCCGGCACGACGCCGCGCTTTATTACGGTCAAACGGCACATAAGCAGCGACAATTAATAACGCGACTAATTAAGGCCTCGTAACTTATCCTCTTTAGCTCCTCATTACAGAAATTGGGCGACTGATTGATGAATCCCCGCGGGTCTAATACGAGCTAACTAACAGTGAAGGACACTGTCAGAAACACATCTGTGCCGATCCACAAACCGGAGCGCCGGCGTTTTAACTCGGCCGAGTCCTCGAAGGAACGGCAGAGCGACAGATGTTCCAGGTCTCTGTGGAGGAGATGTTTGTGATGGAAGAGAGCTGAAAAAACACTTCTTTAAACGCCAGAACCGGCAGAATTTAATGTTTGACGTCATTTATCGGAGCCAGGAAAAGAAGGTGGCGGTCGGACGTTCGGCCTGACGTCAGGAAGGAATGACCAGAGATCCAAAGGCTTTAATCTACAGGTTTCATTCAACCACATGCAAGAACCAGATTCTATTAAAGAAAATAAGTTCTGACCTCCTCGACCCAACCGAGAAGCCATCAGTGACTCAGCTGCAACCAACAGCCGCTTGATGAGAATTCAAAGAGACTGAACTCCAGACAAAATCAAACCTACTGGATGGATGAAGTAAATGCAGCACGGCTCAGAAACAGTGAACAGAGGAGCAGGTTGTTCAGGATACATCCAGCACGGTGGAACATCCTCCTACAGCTGATTTATATGTGTTTTTCTTTCAATATTGAAACCTGAACAATGCCTTCACAAGATCATTGGGCAATTTTTGCAAAATAAACAACCAAAGAAATTCCAGATTTATTTATTTTTAATGATTTATTGACATTCTGACGTTGCTATACGGCACAATGAGCCCAAAGCGAAGAGAAATGGACCAAAAAAAAGCCCCAAAACTGTTGTGCTGCATTTACTTCATCCATCCAGTAGGTTTGATTTTGATCTGTCTGGAGTTCAGACTCTTTGAATTCTCATCAAGCGGCTGCTGGTTGCAGCTGAGTCACTAATGGCTCACAAAAAAACAAAATTTGACAAATTGAACAGTTTTTTACACGACTCTGCACCTCCATTGTCAGATGTTTCACCGTGCTGAATGTATCCTGAACAACCTGCTCCACTGGTCACTGCTTCTGAGCCGTGCCGCATTTATTTTATCGATCAAATATGTTTTATTTTCCTCTCATTTGTTTTCATACTTGTCTCCTCTCTGCTCTGATTCTACACCGCCTGCAGTTCAGCCGAATATTCAGCAATTTTTCGTCATGTGACCGTCAGTCGCCGCCGAGTCGTGATTGGCTTCCCGGTTGCGTCAAGGATTGAAGAATTTTTTGTTTTTTGCAGAATTAGGTTAAAGCAAACGCTCTATTTTTGACGGTTTTTCAAAATGACACATGTTGAATAAGGTTAATAAATTCCAGTTTTTCCGTTGAGCAGTTCAAGGACCACCGGAGAGATGAAAATCCAGCGACTCCTTCTGGTTTTGCAGTTTCTGTTTCTGATAAACGGTGTCGTTTGGGCGATTTACTTCAGGAACAACACGCCTTTCAGACCTGCGGGCAACGTTTGGAGTTCAAAAGCAGAAAGGAAAAAAGCAAAAGATCAGAGAGCTGAACTCCAACAGCAGCAGCAGCAGCAGCTCGACTCCTGAAAAGCAGCGAAGCGACGAGCATCCAGCAGCCAGAGTGTTGACACAACAAATGGCCGACCAACTTTTCTCCTTTTCCTCGGGTCCAAACCCAGAGCGACTTGGAAGACGGAGTATAAAGAAGCCGCACTCGGCTGGCTCGAACAGAAGAGAAAACACGAAGGAAAAGAAAGAAAGAAAAAACACAAACCACACATGAGCATCCATTCGTCCACGCCCGCCGCGCTCAGACCCTGGCAGCCATCCCCAAACTATTCAATCACGCCGCACACACATAAACACACCACGGCACCAGTTGGCAGCTGATAAAAGTCTGCTCCAAGTCATCAACTTTGCCTTTCTAAGTCTCCGCAGACCTCCAGTTTTCTCCTTTATTTTCCATTTTTGCAGCTTTTTTTTTTCTGAGCTTCCTTTCGCCGCCCCCCTCCCCCCGGATCATTAAGGCTTTGAATTAACGAGCTGATTAAGGGGGATGTAATGAAAAAGACGGACACACACTGAGTTTCTGGCAGCAGCCGGGCGATGTTTGCCATCTGCGCGACAAAAATAGAGTCCGGTCCAAGTCGCGCACCTCGAATTTCACGCAGCGCTACAGTTTCTGGGCCCGGACCCAAACACAACAGAACCGCCGGCCAGACGCAAACACACCGACCGTGTGCAAACCTCCAGCGGCGGTGAGGTAAGTGACGAGAGAGATTAGCTGCAAAACCCTCCCTGATATTTTACAGTTTAGCTCCTCGCGCTGGACTGGGCTCCTCCGGACCTTCGGGGGGACATTAATCACTCGCCGGCGTGGCTCTCAGAAGGTCGGTATCGATGTTTCCTTGGACTGGATCTGCTGAGAGTTCATCATTTCTCCTTCAAGGATCGACCGTCGGTGCAAACAGAGGAGCTCGCTGAGGGTCTGGGCAGCTGTTTTCATTCAACGAACTCTTTAAATACACAATAAAAGAGGAAGAAAAAAAAAAACAACAAAAAAAAACGCCCTTTCCTCGCATTTTTTCGGTGACTGTAGCTGGGAGTAACTAACGGGGAGGAATGTGAGCAGCCCGAGTAGCAGCAAATTAGACCGATTTAACCCTCTGGATCCCAAACTAAGGCATGTTATCTTTTTTTATTTTTTATTTTTTTTTAAATCACCAAAATTACGTCTTTTATCAGAGACAGAAACTAAAAAGACAAAAAATATATTATCTGCTGAATTAATCATGTCTGATTTCAAGTACTACGTGCACAAACTAACCAAATCTAAGCATCAAAATCATTAATTAAAATTTTAAAAAATCGATTTATCTTTAAATATTTGCCAAATTAAAATATTTGTCGAATTCTGCAAAAAACAAAAAACTCTGCGCTCGTTGGCGCAACTGAGAAGCCGTCAACGACTCGTCTGTGACCAACGGTCACGTGACAAAAATTCATTTTACAGCTGAATCTGGTGTTAGCCATTAGCGTAGCCACTGAGAAAGAAGCTAATGTCCTAATTTGCGGAGATGGTTGTGCTTCTTGTTCAGTTTTTGCAGGTTGCGTTGTTGCTAGAGAGATGTTTCGGTCATTAAGAGCAAGTTAGAAAGATTTAGAGAAGTTTAGAAAGATGTTATGATGCTCCAGTTAGCGCTAGCTGCAGGCTAAGAGGGATAGCATACCTCCTGGTGATAGCATTAGCCTAGCAGCGCAGCAAATTAAGTCAGTTATTCTGGCATTTTCAGGAAGATTAAGGTCTTTATTACAACTTCAGCAACATCGGCTTCCTCATCTTCAAACCACCTACGCTACCCAGAGATGCTAAGCTAAAATAATGACAAAATAATAATAATTAATTGATCCAATAAAAAAGAACCTGTTCTGGTCAAAGAATAACTTCATCAGTATCCGCTGGAAAATTCTGCTCTTGTCACGGAAGACAAACTAGAAAAATATGTGGAATTCCCTCGATATGTAAAACTCATGGATTGAAAAACATCCTGATATGAGACCACTTTGATCACTGACACCAAAAACAAACATTCTGACCTCGTAGCAGTTTCATGTTGAGTCCAACACCTTCAACCACCTTCATGAGGTTAAACTCGTCACATGTTTGTCTTTCTGTACCATCTGGGCCAAACTCTGAATTCAGTTTGTGCGTCTAAACATTCCCCAGAAGTGGAAGCTGCCTCGGTGTGTTTACACAACGCTCGGCTCTTTGCTTCCAGCGCCGCCAGCAGAGCTTCGTTTCCTTCCACTGTGGACGCATTGTTTAGCAGGCGGAGGCCCCCGGAGGCTCCAGTCGGATCAGGGGCCCCGCCGCTCCTCGCGCCCCGCTGACGGAGCCATCTGCTGGGCTGCTTCAGCGGCAGCCGGCCTCAGGAAGCTCCACAGCGGGAGGCTGATGAGGAAAGATGATGCTGCTGCCGCTCACAGCTCTGTCTGCTCAGATGTGTGGAGGAGGAGGAACACCGCCGGGCTCGACAGGCACACACGAGTCCGAGTCACGAGTCAGTCGAGTTCAAGTCGAAGCTCGAGTCTCGTCGAAACAGGTCCGAGATTAAAAACAAACAAATCTGTGGATTTAAGTCCACAACAGACCTAAAGTCCTTTCATCACAAGTCTCAGGTCAGGGCCAAAGTCTTGAGTCTCTAGTCAGTCAGGACAGGTCCAAGTCATCTCAAGTCTCAAGACTTGTGAGACAAATAAAGTCTCAGTGAAGTACCAAGTCTTTTAAAGCCTTTTAAGTTCCACATCAGCAGAGACAAGTCCAAACCAAGTCTTCCCAAGTCAATCCACACAAGTGCAAGTGTGTTAAAAGGAGGAACCAAGTCCAGTCTCAAGTCAGTTAAGACGTCATTGATGCCAACGAAAGTGTAACCAAGCTAGTGGCACAAGTCCAGGTCACATGACAAGCCTTGTCTGAGTGTATGACGAGTCACTCACAAGTCTTCCAGGTCTCTGAATGCTGGTCTACATTCACTTTTGCCCCTAAATGTGAAGTCAAGTCTTTGGGGAGTTGAATCTTAAACATTTTCCACAACTTCACCCACGAGCTGCTCGAGATTTATCTTTAAATTTTAATTATTGTTCATGTATTTCGTCAAGAGTTTGGATGACGAGTGACGTCTGGTGGCGAACGAAGACACAAAACCAAAAAAAACAAGATACTGGAGCTGATACGACTGTCGGTTGTAAAAATCAAAGTCAAACAGGGGAAAATAATAAATCCCAACCGAGCAGCACTTATCAGCACCTCAAATATTAGACCCGCACCAACAGCTCGACCCTGAGAACCGATATCTGGAGGAGAGACACCCACGCATTTCTGCTTTCTCAAGATTTGAGAGAGCGACAAGGAACAAGCTCCCACGGACGGCCGAGGAGACGAAGCGCTTTATGGGAACATGAAGTGTTTTTAAGGAAAACACGGCGGAGGGCAGATTGAGAACACGGAGCAGTGATGGATGGAAGACAGAAGGGAAGTGGAGGAGGGGAGGCCGGCACACCAAGTCTGAGGCGCTTTAATGCGAGTCGGCAGCAAGAAACCAGTCGCTTAACGTTGGACGTCCATTCAGATCAACTGGTCACACTGGGAGGCTTCACGTCGCCTCCGGAGGGCCTCAGAGCTCGTTAATTATTCCACTAATTGACACAGTTAGACGACCTTAAAGACGTTCAGTGTTTATCGTGCAAAATTTAAAAATAAAATAAAATAAAAAATGGGGTTTAAATGCAATAAACGACCAAAATAACCAGCGTTAATGCTTCTCACTCAGTTTTTGCAGGTTGCGTCTCTGCTGCTGAGATGTTTCTGTCATTCAGAGCAGATTGTTAAAGTTAGTTTGACTTTATAAAGATGTTATGATGCTACAGTTAGCGTTAGCTGTAGGCTAAGAGGGATAGCATACCTCCTGGTGATAGCATGAGCCTAGCAGCGCAGCAAAGTAAGTCAACTATTCTGGCATTTTCAGGAGGATTACGGTCTTTAGTACAACTTCAGCAACATCTGCTTCCTCCCTCTGGATCCCAAACTAAGGCGTGTTATTGTTTATGTTAACTAAAAAACAAATTCACCAAAATTACATCTTTAATCAGATACAAAAACTGAAGAAACAGAATAAAATCATCTGATCAATTAATCATGTCTGACTTCAAGTACTATGTGCAAAATTAACCAAATCTAAGCGTCAAAATCATTCATTAAATTTAAAAAAAAAAATCACTTTATCATTAAATATTTGCCAAAATAAACTATTTGCACCAGTTTCTGTAAAAAGCAAAAAAATTATGCGATCCCTGGCGCAACTGAGAAGCCGTCAATGATTCGTCTGTGACCAACGGTCACGTCACAAAAATTCTGAATTGAATTCAGTTTGAAATTCCTCATTCCTGTTCATAGCGGTCAAACGTGCAGAGCTGAGAGTGAATTAAAGTCCTTCATGATGCTGGATGGTCTATAAGTATATGCATAGAGTGCTTAATGAAGGAAACAGGTGGTTAATACATTTGTTAAACACTCTTTATAAAGATAACTTGGTTTTATGTTGGAAAAATCTGACATTAAAACTCATTATTTCACTATTTTCCAACTCCTTTTTGGTGTCACACCTGTCTGAACACCTGGACTGCAGCTGTTAGTGCATCTTTCACAATTTTATTTATATTTCACCTTTAAAAGATTCTCAAGATCCAGTCAAAGATGATTTTAAGTCTCATTAGGAGGCAACTAATCAACATGTTGTCGTCTGAAACCCACTGCAGAGTAACTCTTAATGGTTAAATGGCAGCTAAGATACGTTTCTGTCTCGTCCAGCCTCCATTTAAAGGACGTAATAATCTACAGAAGGCTCCTGCAGCCGGCTGAAGCCGCTTCAATCAACACAGCGCCACCGCGGCACCACTTGAACCCGACCGACTCGCCGCCGGTGGGCCGGTCGATAAAAATTCATGCTGCCCAGCGGCTCGTCCTTCAAAACACACAGATCCTCATTTTAAATTCTACTTGGAAGTCCTGAAGACGCAGGAGGCTGAAATCTGGAGGAAAAAAGAAAACGTGTAAACGCTGTAAAAGCTGTTCAGGGCGTCGGTAACTGGCTGGAACACGAGCAGAGCGTGTGCATGACGGGAAACAGAGGATTTGTTCTTTTAAAAAACGGCCCGAAGCCTCCAATTAACCTCCTAACCTGCAGCCTGAACGCCCCACCAAGCCGGCAGCCGGTGGCGCTGGTGGGAAACCAGCAGAGGAAGAAGAGGAGGCAGGAAACAAAGCAAACAGAGAAAGCGGTGATGTGTGTCCAGCACAAGTCGTCCTCACCTGTTCAGTGTTCAGCTCCGCGGGTCTCTGATGACATCAATCACCTCGCCGTCCTACGAGAAGCACAAAAAAAAAAAACACACGACGAGTTATGACCCAAAAACCAACAACCTGAACAGTTTGGGTGAACGTGGGTCTGCAGCGCAGCCCATTAGTCATCTGATATCTCGCCGCCCAGCTTGGGTTCGCTGAGAGCCGAGGGGATGAATGAGCGGCCCGAGGGCTGCGCTGGAATTACAGGTCAGAACCGGGTCACACGCTGGGTCCTGATTAGCTGAAGGACCGCAGAGGCCCGGTTCTGTCGTCCAGGAGTGGAACAGCAACAGTCCAGACCTGCTCCCGTCCTACATCGCTGGTTATACTCTGCTGCTTTTTAAAAAATATTTTAATAGTATTTAGAATCCAGGCTGCTGGACGCCGAGCAGCTGGAGAAGTGTTTAAAAAAGTCATTTAAAAACATCTTTAACTGGATTATTTTGTGAATTTAACCATTTTTTTTACAGCTTGTTTTGAGTTTTGCTAAATTACAGCCTTTAAAAGACGTGAACCTCACTCAAAACTCTAAAAAAAAAAAAAAGAAGTCCACAAGTGATTTTTATTATGTTTAAAAAATTTCAGTTGATTAGAAAATAAATAGAAAAAAAAATATGCCATTGTGGATTTTTTAAATTTTATTTTGGGGGCTTTTGGACACATTTTAACTGCATTTTTTCTTTCTTTTTTTTTTTTAAATTTATAGATATTTTCTTTT
Organism: Stegastes partitus; assembly: GCF_000690725.1. Lineage (NCBI taxonomy): Eukaryota > Metazoa > Chordata > Actinopteri > Pomacentridae > Stegastes > Stegastes partitus. The sequence goes on from NW_007580008.1 coordinate 12,899, forward strand.
ATTTGAAAGAACAATATGTGGGGTATATTAAAGGACTTATGGTTTTATTTAATAAATAACTTCAATAAATATTTTTGGGTTTTTTTCCAAAGATTTTTCCCTGTTTGGTTAAATTACAGCTAATAAATATTAATCAAGAGAGTATATATAAAAAAAAAAAAAAAAAGACACAAAAATGTCCACAAGTAATTTTATTGTATAATATTACAGTTGATGAGAAAATAAATAGAAAAAAATATATGTCAATTTGTTTTTTTGTTTGTTTGTTTGCTTTTTCTACTTTGGGGGCTTTTGAACATATTTTACATTTTTACATTTACAATTTTACATTTTGCATTTTTTATTACAATTTTTAAACAATCTTTTTTTGGTTTTTAAAAAAAAAAATTTTTTATAAGGATTAAAAATCTATGAATAGTAAAAATCCCAAATAAATCGACCGTGACTTAATCCTGAAAAGAAATAAAAGTGTGAAACTTGTTTAACTCTTTTTAAAGACACTTTATTCTGTCTGGATTTGATTCTCACTGCATCAGAAAACTCTAAACAACTTTTATTGATCCAGATTCTTCCTCAGAAACACGTCCTGGTGTCAGAACAGCACCGGTTTCCAAACCAGCCGCCTACAAGTGTTGGTTCTGGAGCCTTTCTGGGTTTCTGTCTCTAATCTGAACCATCAGCGTCGTGGTCTGGAGGCTCCACATCCAGGTCGTCCCTCTGAAGAAGCAGCTCTCGGAGAACTTCATCTAAACGCTGCTGCTGCTGCTGCTGCAGAGGGAAGCCGGCTCACACTCACAGCGCGCTGACGATAATTAAAGCTAATTAATTCACAGAAACCGCCAGAAATCTTGTATTATCTATCAGAGAGAAAAGCATATTACTGCCTGGAATAATGACAAAGAGCTGGAGCCGTGCCCGGGTTTGAACAGAACCCTTCATCAGGCCCGCCGTCAGACTGAAGGCGTTTTAATTTGTGATGATACGAGCGGAGCCTCTCATAACGATAACGCTGATGCTCATGGGCACACCGGCCGCCGCAATAAAAGGGACGTCTTAAACCGAGCAGATAAAGAAAAGAAGAAAAAAAAATCAATTTGGGGAGTAATCTCCGTAATGAGGAGACGAGGAGACGCCGAGAGCGAGTCGCCAACAAAGAGGTCCGAACGCTGCTGAGTCAGCCTCGGTCGCAGGTTCCTCGCTCGCATCTCACAGAACCGACGAGTGGCGAGACTGGAGTTGGTTTGGCAGCACTTCTGACGGCGCCGAGGCCCACGGTGCTGCTCGGCAGAACGGCCCGGCCCGGCCCGACTCTATCTCAAAGAACCATATGCTTGTGGATGGCGCGGCCGAGTCCACATGTCGTCCAACGTCCAGATGGCCGAGCATCACACGTCTCCTCCGTCGCCACCAAGTAGAGAAAAGTCGACGGTAAATGTTCACGTGTTGGGAGCAGCTAAGTGGACGAGGAAAGACGTAAAGAGAACGTAAAGAGAACATAAAGAGAACGACGCCGAGGAATAAACCCAAAGAACCCAAAGAGACGGATCAGATCCGAGGCGACAGATGTGATTTATTGTCGTTTATCTGCTGGACTCGTGAAGATAAAACACGAATCAGACCAACAGCTGCTGTTTAAAAAAAAAGGAACCAATCACAGACAAGCGTCAATAATATGAACGTATTTATCTGATATTATCTCATATTCACGTGATATTAATGCAAATAGGAGACATAAGTTGATTTAACAGTCTTTTCTTTAAAACTTGGCCTCCAGAGAGAAAATATCAGAGGATGTTTGGAGTTTAAAAATATAAAATCAGACACTAAGAGATGTGCATCAGGAGCCATTTACAGGTCAAAGGTTATTAGTTTAGATTTATTTTAATGCAAAATATTGATATTAAGGCTTTCAACATAGGGGTTGGGTTTATCATACTGTAAATTTTTAAAAAAAATAATAATAATTTAACAAAAAAAATTTCGTCCTACTTTACAGATTTTTTTCTTTATTTAAAAAATGCAAAAAATATTAAAATAAAAAAAAAACAGACTGTAAATTTACATGTCTTATGTAAAATATCATTTTAAGACATTTTCTACAGAAAAAAATGATTAAATGTATTTGCAATTTATTTATTTATTTATTTATTTTTTATAGATAATTGCATTTACGCCTGTGAATTTCCTAATTTATTTATTAATGCTTTAAAAAGCCCCCAACAGAAAATCCTTTTTATTTATGGAAAACTTTTTTGCCTCTAAGGTTGATACCAGATCTTGCCATTTTAAGAACAATATTTGTTTTTTATCTTTGCAAGGTAAAATTCTCTAAATCATAATCAAGTCGCCATGAACAGCTCCATCTTTGATCACTTAAGCAAAAAACCTGATAATACAGACGTGAACTCGTGATGTTTTCTGAACCTCGTGTAGCTGCAGGACACGATAAACTAAACTAAACATCTAGAATACTTCAATATGAAATAGTTGGTCACTAAATGTTGTTTTCACTGAACGTTTGTGGCTGATTAATGAAGGTACGACAACGTTTCTACAACAACAATCAAACATCAGCAGAGTTTCAACGTGTTAAACATTCCAGGTGAAGCAGGGTTGAGCAAAAAAATCTATTTTTTGTTGTTGCTGATCCGAAAAATGATCCAATCTACGACGCAAACGCCCCGATATGAACCTCATCGCTCCCGACACACCTGTACAGGTGCTGCAGGAGCGCTGGGAGCAGAACGTCGCTGCTTTAGAGGAGGTCGCAGCCAAACATAAATTATTGGGTGTTTTTTGCTTTTTAAATCTGAATGACTGCAGACGACACCGTGACTCAGGTTTGTATGCTCTGCGTCTGTTTACGGGATGAAACATGTTTTCAATCGAGCACGAATGAGGCTCAGTTATCCCTCATCAGGACCAGAACATCCTCCTCCAGAACCTTCAGAACCACAGCAGCCGTTAGCTCACACCTCCAGGCTTCAGACGAACAGTGGAGCTCTGATTGTCCCACAGAAGGAAACTATCTGCAGGACACAAACCAACCAACGTCGAGCCGTCCAGCTCCAGTGGATCAACCTGTTTCGTGGACATCAGGTCCAGAGAAGACCTTAAACAGCACCAGCAGAAGTGATGGAGGACACGGTGAAACAACACCGTGAGCTCATCGCCGGTCAGAATTTACCAGAACTTTGTCCTCAGGCTGCTCCGACCCGACAGTGGAACGGTCCGACAAACAGTCTGCCAGAATTAAAAACTGGTTCGGTATCGGTTACAGATGAGTAAACTACGACCACCATGAACCGGCGAGCTGACGTGGAGACGAGCAGCAGCCCTGACAGGATCTGCACCACTTCCATGAGCGGGATTAAACTTTCAGGAGGCCATTGTGCATTCAGCTCGGCCCGCTCTGACCTCCCTCCGCCTCGGTCAGCGGCCTCCATTCAATACGACCCAACAGACGGCCGCCCTGTCAATCAGCAGCACGGCGGCGGAAAGGCCGGAGAGCGCCGCCGCCGCCGCCGCCGCCGCCGCCGCGTTGCTTTGATTTGAAGAACAAACCTTCCTCTGAACACTTCAATCTTTTTTTTGTTGGGGCCAATAATAATGCGGCGGCGACGTGGCCTGAATGCGTGATGGCATCGCGGTGATTCATCGAAGCAGCGGCGGCGGCATAAATCCTAATTCTCTCCATTCTGGGCGTGTATGTGTGAACCAAGCAGACGGAGACGCTCAGCAGGTCCAGATTGTCGGCAGCGCCGCCCTCTGCTCGCCGTCTGACCTCCACGCCAGGAAACACAAACACACACCGTCTTTGTCTGACACACACACACACACCACGGATCATGTGTTGTGAAGCTGCAGACACACTTCCACCAATTAGAGCAGCTGTTCACAACAATACGAGGCAGTGAGGCTACCTGCATCGCCATGCCAACACGTTCTCATCGTAGCTACGCCAAGAATCCTGAAGGAAAGACTTCTGGAGACACTGGAGCTGGATGTTGGTCTGGACAGGTAGACTTCTGGACACGATCCCATTCAGTCACTTGAGAAAACAAAGACATCAGCGTCTCCACATGCTTCAGATATTTAACTATCTCCATGTTTTGTGTCTCGTTTCCTTAATTTTTTGTGTAATTTTTATCATTTTGTGTCTCGTTTTTTATGCTTTTGTGTTGTTTTCTCTCTACATGCTAAAAATATCAAACTATCTCCATGTTTCCAGACTCTATAAACTGTTCCTCTCTGCTCTGCTCATCAGCTGTAGATGTTCCACCATCAGCTGGATGTATCTCCAACAACGTGCTCCTCTGTTCACTGTTTCTGAGCCATGCCTCATCTTCGTCTACATACTACACATATTTAACTAGCTCCATGTTTCCAGACTCTACAAACTGTTTCTCTCTGCTCTGCTCACCAGCTGTAGGAGATGTTTCACCGTGCTGGACGCATCTTCCAACAATTTGTGTCATTTTTGTTGTTTTCTGTCAACAAAATCCACATTTTTTCCTCATTTTGTGTCTTGTTTTCCTAATTTTTTTGTGTAATTTTCATGATTTTGTGTTGCATTTTTCTACTTTCTTGTCTCGTTTTTCTAATTTTGTGTCTCGTTTTTTATATTTTTGTTTTGTTTACTGTCTACATACTTAAAGTATCAAACTACAACCAGCAAATGTCAGAAAAATTATTGTTTTTGCTGATTTAAATATAAATACAGTAAAAATTGAATATGTTTATGGTCAAATGTTGTAAAAGAATGAATGATAATATTTTAAAAAATCCCCAAAACACTAAATTTTAAGTTCTGGCCTGTTTTTCTTTAAAGGTTAACATGTAAATTATTCATTTTTGGAGGGATTTTACTAGTTAGCCGTAAAATAACAGTAAATTTCATTCAAAACACAGTTAAAAACACGTTCACTTTCTCTCAGTGAGCTGAATACACATTCTTCTATTTCTATTTGTTGCCACATTTCAGGAGTTTGATTCATATTCTCCTGACTAATCGGTGCAAACTGAGCTCCTGTCTGCTGGAAGCCAAACACAAGCCAACAACAACATCTTGACGAGGAAGAAAACAACAACGAGCACGCCGACTAAGATAATGAATGTTGAAGCTGAAGCGCTGGAACCATCCTGAGTCCTGTTTAAAACCCGTACATGTGTAAATGTGCACGCGGAGGCTGACTTGTGTGGGATTTTTAAGCAATTAGGGCAGGAAGCAGAGGCGCTGTTGCTCCGGCGTCCCGGTGGAGTTGAGTTATGCGCCGCCAACACGCACGGACGCACAAATTCCCACACTGTCCGACAAACCCGGCCTCAGCTGCGCGGCGCTTTGAAAACACACCCTTTAACTTCCTCTTGACCCATTTCTCAAACGCAGCGCGGCGGCACCTCTCCGGCTTCATCCCTCTATCTGGAGGCCGAGCAGACCAGGCAGCTCCTGCTTTGTGTCGCCACATCAGAGGACACGCAGCACAAACGGCTAATCAGTTTGTTTACGAGGCCGGAGGCATGCAGGCTGACGTCGTCCTGCTGCTGCAGGGTTCACACGCCGACGACTCACTGATCAACACGGCGACTGATTGTCCGTCCGTTGACCTCCGATCGGCTCCCAATCGATAACGCATCGGGGGGCGGTTTGGTATTTTTAACATTTTGTGTTTTTCATCCTGTTTCACGCTTCGGCTTTCTGTGCATAACCTTGTTAGACGTGCAGCCACAGCTTTGTGGGCTCTGTTCATGTCTGTTCATGTGTTTCTGTTCGTTGGTTTCCAGCTGGTATCAACCAACATTTCTTTTTACGGTGGTAGTAAAAGATGCTGGAAACCCAACCAATGTAGAATAATATAAATAAAGATAAGATAATCCTGTTATGGCCCCACAGCAGGGAGCAGTGACACAGCAGGAAAAGGGGCAAAACTAAAAAAAATGGAGGAACATCGACTGTAAAAACAAAATAAACAAGAAATATACACAAGTGCTGTTGATTCTGCTAAAGGTAGAAGTTCACAAACTGCACAGAGACTTTTTAAATGTACAAAATGTTCATAATAAATACTGAGTCATGGAGAACAGAGTCTGCTAAAATCAATTATTGGTAATCAAGACAGATCAATATTTGGAACCGATATACGTTGAAGGTTATGTGTTAGCAGCATGTGATGGCAGGAAAACCTGTTATTCATACCCAGATATAAATAGTTACTGATCAATGGATTGATTGATTGATTGATTGATTGATTAGTTTATCTGCTGATCTTATGTTTTCTTCCTCTGTGTTGTCACTTTAACTGTCCACTAAAATCTTAAAGCATTTCCACTTGTGTTTGACGTTAATCTGTTACTGCCTCCTAACCTAGCTGCTAGCTGCTAGCTGTTAGCCACCGTGACAGCAGCTAAAGTCCTGATTTGGGGAGATGTTTTGCTTCTCGTTCAGTTTTCTCAGGTTGTGTCTCTGCTCACGAGACGTTTCTATCAGCTAGAGCAGATTTTTTAAAGGTAATCTGAGTTTAGAGAGATACTATTGTACTCCACGTAGCGCTAGCCACAAGCTAACACCTCTTAGCGATAGCCTAGCAAAGTCCAGACGCACTGACGCTAACAAGTGAGTTATTCTGGCGTTAGTAAGCAGTTCATATATACAGATAATCAGAAAAATGATGAATATTGGCCCCAATAATCAATAAACAGTGACTGTTGTCAGGCTACATGAGCTGCTTTAGCACTTTAGCTCGCCTTGAGACCTGGCCGGTTAGCATTACTCACCACAGAAGTCATGGTGGCCCTTTAGCAGATAAACTCCCACAATCCCCTCTGTTTCTGTAGTCCAGGTACCCACCTCCTTTATTTACAACATTATTAAGCAACAAAATGCTCCACCAGATGCGACAGCTAATCTACATTCCCTCACATTTATGACCTTTCCTTCGACTTTATCGTTAATACGTTTTTAATCAAGTTATTTGGACAGTTTAAATATTAGTTTTCTATTGGTTTGGATTTAGTTTTGTTTAGTTTTGTTCTCTGTCACTGTGGTGGGAAATGTCTTCATGACAGGATTCTTCCACTTTAACAGACTGATAAAGCAGCAACGTCTAGAAAGGCTTCAGTGAGTCAGAAGTTCATAACAGCAACAGGAACTTCTACCAAAAGCAATAAGAAGACGCCTCTTCAAAGGTTGTGGAGTTCACAGGGGATGTAGGGAGGAGCTCTGAAGTCGTGGGAGGACAGTAAAAGAAAAAGGCGTCGAGTCGAGCAGAGCCCCGGCAGTTTGTTAAACAGTCCGACAGAAAGCGTTGAATCCGACTCTATCAGCTCGCTGCGATCGACGCCGCCGCCGCCGAGACAGAGCGGCTCCCAAATGAAGTGGAAACTAAATGGATCCACGCCGGCGGAGGAATTTCTTTGTTTACACGGACATGTTTGGAGAGAGGTGAAGAGGAGGAGGAAGGCAGAGGGCACGCAAATCTGAGATACACCAACCGAAAACCAATATACGAGAGCGTTAAATAAAAAAAAAAGCATCTCTCTGGATCTCTCTGACTCTTGGGTGTATCTCACCTCCTCCCACCTCAATTCCTCTCGCTACGAAAACTCATTTCTAAGGATTTGCAAAGCAACATTATCTCACGACAACCGCGGTGATATTCCTTTATTTCCCCCGAGAAGCTCGACTGAACACCGAACGCCCTCTTCACGTTCAGTTAATTCCTCACGTTCATATCAGCCAAACACAACCCAGCGTCCGTTTAAACCCCTCAGGGCGAGTTTCCAACACCGATAAGATTCACTTACTTTACAAACTGGACCCAAACGGGGCTGCAACAAATACATGCCTTCATTATTGGTAGTTTTTAATGAATTACTCCTATCCCGTCTTTAAAGTGTTCCCAACCCCCTAAAACAATCAATCTGCGTCAAATTAAACCAGAAAAGCCACAAATCGTCTCGTCTAACAAGCTGGAATCCGTCAGCGTTTGACATATTTGCTTGTTAAATTACTTAAAGTTGGTTTTTAACGTCGTTATCCTTTCAGAGCCGCCCAGCGCCACAACGCCGTCCAAGGAGTTTACACTAATAAGACTGAAACTTCCAACAGGAGCCAACTTGATTCGACTGAGAAAATCAGTAATGTGGGTTCTGGAAGGAGTGTTTAAACGTCTGGTATGAGCAGGAGGAGTGATTACAGGAAGTAGAAACCTGTTGTAGTCTTAATACGGAAGTTCAGAGTCGCTTTAAGACAAATTCCAAAAGTTTTACCAATTCTTTGAGGCTAACGTCTGCAGCTACATCAGTTTATTTACAAGGATTAGCAACAGTTAGTGTAAATCTTCTGCATCGAATCAGTCTTTATTGAACTTGGACAATCAAAAAAATTAGAAACTGCCTCAACAGCACTGATTTATAAAGAATAACATACAGTATAATGGACCAGAAGTGATTAATCAATTAGTTGTCAACTGTTAAATTAATCTGCAGCTATTTTTGATAATCAAACCAAAAACAAAAATGTCTAAATTCACTAATTCCAGCTTCTTTAATTTGAATATTTTCTAGTTTATTTTCTGGAGTCATCTTGGGCTTTGGGAAACTGACATTTTTCACCATTTACACCATTTTTTACCATTTTCTGACATTTACCAAACAACAAGAGAATATTAACAAAAATAGCTGCATAGAATTTAAACCCCACCAAAAAAAAAGTGGTGGCGGAAGTCAGTTAATGGACGAGTGGTTCGGTTTATAAAATGTCAAAGAAACGTAGTTCAGAACTTCCAAAAGCCAGAATTTTAGTTTAACGAATTACAGCAGGAAAGGAATCAGCAAATAGTCACGTTTTAGAAGCACTAATTAGAAGATTGACTTTATTTTCTTTATTTAAAAAAAATTACGTAAACTGATTATCAAAATCAATCAACCATCATCGCTCTGGATAATTTATTCGCTAAATGGCAACCCATTAGCTATCAGTTAGCATGCTAGCTAATTCAAAGGGTGTTTTCAAATGTCAACAAATACTCCTCCAAGGCGTCTGTTTGTCAGCACGATTACACAAAAGCTACGAGGCTGGATTCTGTGGAACTCGGTGCAGCGGTTTGGTATTGGCAGATGAAGAAACCACAACATTTTGGTGCAGACATCTTCTTTTAACATGTTAGAAAAGACATCATCCTCAGTAGACGACTGCATTCTGGTTCTTTAAGAGATGAAACGATGAACTGCCCTGAAATGATCCCACAGCATGTGAAAACAAGTCAACGTCATTTTATTTCCCCGGGGCAGATTTTCTCACTTGTTTACCACAACGTTTAAAGAGAAAACAACGTTTAAAATTTCACTGGCGCTCAGTTTGATGTCATCTTGGCAGCTGTCCTGCCACTGAAACACTAATATCTGTGAGGAATTGCTGCAGGATTCACAGAATGTCACGTCAGTCTTCATAAAACCCACGGCGGACAACAAGTGTTGCAGAGCGGAGATGGACGGCTGGAAAAGGTGGAGGCAAACACATCTGGTTGTGCTCAACATGACTGACATTCCTCAGAGACGGAGGGAGTCGCAGACAGCAGGCCGGATGGCAATGAAGCGGTCTTTTACGCCAACGCCGCTCCCTCCCGGCGGACGTCTCCGCACATCAGAGGCTCGAGGTGTTTGCCATGTAAACAAAACCCACCACTTCCAATCTGATGCAAGCGAAGGGTGTGGAAACCGGGCCGAGGCCGTGGAAATGTATGACTTTCCCCGCTGCTGTCCATTACTTCAGCCTCGGTGACTTCACTGGATAAAAATGCTCTGGTTTTTTTTATTGCAGTTTTTCATCGAGTCCGACACCCTGGAAAATATCTCTCAGTAAGAATTCAGAAAATCTTCCAGATTTCTTTTGCTTTTTGCAAATTTGCAGCTGAACATCAGAGTTTTATGACATTCTAAGAATTCAGAGAGAGCAACATGGACTATTTTAAACTTGATCCACCGTCATACATGTTTAAATTTTCCAACCGCCCACCGTCAGTCCAACAGCCGCGTCAACTATTATGTAAAGATGAAACTCTTGATGCTGAAATTTAGAATAACTACCAAATCGAGCCATTTAATATTAATATCTGCCAATACCTGACCCCATTTTTCGAGATAATACGCATTTTAAGTATTGTAAGTATTGTAGATTAGCTGCAGTACCTGAATGTTTACAGTTTAATACCATAGGGGCGCCATGACAAAGACTTACAAGATGCTTAATGACCTCCGACTAGAACGCAGCATTCATATTTCCCAGTGGCATCTGTAGCAGCTGCAGTAACTGGTTGCACCACCAGGAGGAGCTGCTTTTAGTTTAATACTGCAGAGGTCACACAACAAAGTCTTCTGAGGGGTTTGTGCACACTTTAAAACTGAGTTAAAATAAAGTTGCATGTGCTAAATTTGTACCATCATTTATTGATTGATGATGTTGCATTTATCAGGGATTTACTCAAATATACGACAGCAAATGTAAACAAGGGTTTTAAGTGTTATTATTTTACAGATTCCTACCATCCGTCTTTTTGTGTCCTCTCATGGCTCCATCACATGTTTTAAACCCATTAAACAGTGAATGCTGGACTGAAGACAAACTTTTATATAATCTAATTATATTGGAAATCATATCGCAGTATTTGTTAGAAAAGCACACGTTACAATTAGATTACATAGATTAGATTAAATCACACATAAGATGCCATTTAGCTTTGTTTTGACAAACACAGACATCAGTGCCAGAGGAACATTATTAAGAGCATAATCTGGACAAATTCTAAATGTCAGCCTTGTTTACACACGCTTTGAATTGTGGTTTGCCGGTTAAATATTTATCAAGTTGAATCCTCAAGAGGGCAGAACAGTAAACTAGTGAGATCCATCCATTTTCTATGCACCACCTAATGTTCTGTAGGGTCACGGGGGGCTGGAGTCGATCCAAGACGACTTCAGGCTTCACCTGGACGGCTCACCAATAAATCAGAAAAATAAAACGACTAAAATTACTCTTGTGGTTTAATCGTAGCAACTGGACTTTCTTGAGTTCCTTGAAGACATTCCACCTCTCATCCAAGACGCTTCATCAGGTCTGACTGACTAGTTGGGAGTTCCAGATACTTAGATCCTTTAGGAGTCATTAACACCTGAGTTTCGGTTTCAGTTTGGGGTTTGTTGCTCCTCCCCCTCGTTAAACTAAAATCATCCCTCCAAACAAACTACCTCTGATGGACTTGACCCAACCCAAAACTAAATGGAAAGTTACCCATTAGAAAAGAAAACCCCAAACACATTAATTCTGCTGCTAATAGCATTATCCGTTATTTATTCAATGAGCTTCCTCCGCAGGGTGGCTGGGCTCAGCCTTAGAGATAGGGTGAGGAGCTCGGACATCCAGAGGAAGCTCGGAGTCGAGACGCTGCTAGTTCACGTCGAAAGGAGCCAGTTAAGGTGGTCTGGACATCTGATTCAGATGCCTCCGGAGAGGCTTCCTCTGGAGGTCTTTTGAACACGTCCACCAGGGAGGAGACCCCGGGGCAGACCCAGAACCCGCTGGAGAGATTACATCTCTCGGCTGGCCTGGGAACGACTCAGGATCCCCCAGGATGAGCTGGAAAGGGTCGCCGAGGGGAGGGAAGTCTGAGACGATCTGCTCTGCCTACTGCCCCCGCAACCCGACCCAGGACAAGCGGAAGATAATGGATGGATGGATGGATGGACAGATGGATGGACGGATGGATGGACTGATGGATGGATAAAATTCTTGAAGGTTTGATTGCTCATTTCAAATAATAAATCCTGCTGATGTCTGACGCTGCAGGTATTTAGAAAACCTCAGAGGAGAAAGTCCTAAACAGCTGGAAGCAACGAGCTAAACTCTGTTCATTTCCACGTCAGGGATCATTCATATTGAGAAGTTACTGGTGATGCTGTTTTGCAGCTTTCTTGCTTTTCTTTCGTAACAAACTGAGAGGAAAGACTCCTACAAACAGCTGGAAGCAACAAGCTAAACATTCAGACATGAAGCCTACAAGTTAACAGAAAGGAGCGCAGGTCTGAACGGAGTCTAAAGTGACTCGTTGAGGTGCCGATAACCACCAAATTGTAGTTTTATAAATCACATCTGATCCCAGAAGCCGCAGCAGCATCACTTCTACAAAGTTAGCGGATAAAACTGAGCCTCGAGCCGCTGCTTCGGTGTGATTTTACTAATCGCAGACCGCACATCCTCCGTCTTCACAGAGCATAATCGAGCGTAAACTCACAATCCAGTCAAAAGTCAGAAATAAGAAGTTCTCCTCCCCCCTCGTCTGCGACAGAAAATGAAATGCCAAGCCTGGCTAAGGACATAATGAAAAACCTATTATCAGCATAAGCTTTCATCAGCGCCGCATTCAGCCATGTTCAATACAAACTGACTCTCTCATCTCGTGCTGTACCCATCTGAATATAATAAAGAATCCCAGATAAGAGACAGAGATCACTCTTTTCTCTTTTTTCTATTTTCTTTCTCCTCCGAAGACGCGCATCAGCACATTTACAGACAAAGTTTTCACACACTCGGACACGTTCGTCCTCGCAGTTAATCAGCGCGTCATTGTCGGGATCCCATCAATTCATTAGTATGTATACGTACACGCTGGTTGTCCTTTACACCTCCCGTATCCGCCGCCGCCGCCGCCGCCGCTCACCCGTCAGCCTCATCATTTGCCACCTTTGTTGTGTCTAATTGCTGATGATTTTCCGTCTCTATCCATCTGTCACCTCCAGCGTTACCGTCCCTGAATTCAAATCCAGCCTCTTCATACAATATGCAAAGACATGTTGAATTATAGATAATATAATACAATATTTAAGCTATCCCTGGCATATACTAAGCTGTAACACGGAGGGGCTGAAGAGGGCATCAAACTGAGTCGCTCAGCGGCTCGAGGAGGCCGAGCGGAGGAAGCCCTGACGACTTATTTAGAGTTGAAGGCACGTGGAAATATCAGGTCGTTCTATCTGAGCACGCTCAACACGGCGAGGCGGCGTCTTTCCATCAGGGCGGCGGTGTTACCTGCAGCCGCCGCCATCGCACTGATTGGACATCAAGGGGCTGCAAGGAAACACCATCTCCAACACCTCATTCACAGCGTGGACACACAGCTCACAAACTGTTTCATAACCGCCTACCTCATACATAGTCTGTCCCCAGTCCTATGTTTTTTATTTATTTAAGGTTAACTTAAATAAAATTAACCCCCTCAACCCCAAAACTCACCAGTGAGTCAGAAAATCATGCTGTCTTGTTCTAAAAATGTCAAAATTGCACCATTTATCAGCTAGAAACTGTAAAAACAGGAAAAAATCGTCACATTTTAAGCCAAGTTATTTTACCAAGCAAACATTAGCGACATCTAAGCTTAAGAAAAGTCATTCTTCTACATGTTTTCTCTAAAATTTGGGCAAAAACAAACCATTTGGCACCATATTTTCTCCTCGACACAACTGATGAGCCATGACTCTTTCACCTGCGACAAACAGCGACGTAAGAATCATTTGTGGAGTTTTAGGTTGAACTGCAGGCGGTGTTTGAACAGAACAGATATGAGACAAGTATGGACCCAAATCAGAGAGTCAGGAGGAAAATAAAACAGACTTAATGGATAAATTAAAAGCAGCAAAAATGGGGAAAACTTGGCGATATGCGGTGAAACGTCTTTCTAGATTTGATGCTGCGTAAAAAACGGTGAGTTGTTGGAAATCTATGTGGTCAAATATCTAAAGTACTGCATTTTTTTTTACAAGTTCCCATCAAATTACAGTTTGTATTTCTTAGTTGTGTTTGTAGAGGCACTTTGAAACTCCAGAACTCTGTTTTTCTGGTCCAACCTGCTCAGTCAGTTGCTAAAGTTGGATGAAAATAACTTTTTCTCCCCATTTTTGTGACCAAATATTTCATCTTAAAAAGCATTCTACATTCTTTTAGTTTTGTATTATTGTGACGTGCAGCTACACATCACTAGTCGCCTTCTGTATTGTCAGTTTTTTTGTTAGACTGAGCTCAGAGGTGGAACTTTTCGTGACAACCTCAATTTCCTTCCTCATATTTCACCCGTTTCTCAAATATTGCAGATTCTGAATCGACATCATGAGAAACAGGCTTCTATCTTTAATAGTTGCTGATATATTGTCGCTCAAACAGCCTTAAATTTCTCATTTATGTGCAGGAAAATGTGCTGAAATTATTGAAAGACTTGATGCGTGAAGCTAAACTTCCTCAGATTCCTTTTAAATATTGATATTTTATGATGATAAAAAAAAGTTTTAATCAACTCAGAGATGGTCAAGCAGAAGGAACCTGATGATCTGAGATGGAAAAACTCCTTAAATAGTCTCCTCCTGTGATTCCAGTGCACCTGTGCTGCTTCGTACCTGCGCAAATGGTAAATAAATCTAATCCGATCCATCTAATGACGCACTTTAGGCCACCAGCTATTGGATTTTTGAAGCTGTGGATGCGATAAGGCTGGACTTCTTTCCTTTCTCTCTGTGATACAATGCTGTCTGTTCTCCAAACTGCCCCCGAGGAACATTAGAGCTCTATTCTAATCTACGACTTTATTACCAGCAGTACTAATGTCGTGAGCTGAGGGGAGGCGGCACCGAGAGGAGGTCAGTTATTGGAGTCTGGCTGCTGATTTAGCCGGTAATTTGGGGGGAATGGCTTCTTCTCCAGGTCTGTTCTGACTCAGACGACACTCCGCTGTCGTCTGACTGACCCACAGAAATCTCTTCCATCCATCTCTGCTGGTTGGAGCGTTTTCCCCCAAATCTCAGTGTTCAATCTCAGCACACACAACCGACAGAGTGGCTCCTGCAGGCCAGCTTTACAGCACGTCTGGTTTAATTGAGCTCCGTGCAATGGGGCGAGCTCTGTGATTGAACAAAGCAACATCAGGTGATTTTCAGGTGGCTTTATTCCACGTTTTGAACATTACAAACTCATGCAGCAGCTGGTAGAGAAGCTGCAGATGATGCTCTTTAATGCGGCTTCCTTGTAAACGTGCGATTCGTGCAGCAAACTTGGCTCGCTTCTGTCCGCCGGACCGATAATTGGGAGTGCGTTTTCACAGAAACTGGCGTTAAACGGGGAAGGCAGCGTCACGTTTGCTGACAGCAGTAACGACAGCCGCTGTCTCCTCCGGTTGCGAGGCGAGTTTACATTTTCCGAGCCAGCCTCTCGCAGCTGCAGCTCCCCTCTGAGACGCACAAACACCCACACACAAACCAAGATGCAAACACACTCGACTTCCCTCTGCAAAACAAACCGGAGCCTTCCTGTACGCCTCCCACAGGAACGTGGGGGAAGAGAGAGCGAGCAGCAAAATACGCGTGAATATGCATGAATTTATACGCCGAGCGGCCTCGGCAGTAACACCAGCTGCCGGACATCGTACAGCTCTGTGGTCCGTCGAGGCCTGGACTCAGCTGACCCCTGAAGGTGTCCGAGACGTTAGCAGCAGATCCTCGGGTTGTTTTTCCGGAACAACCCCCAGATGCCCAATCGGATCGAGATCTTGGGAGGCCGACTCACCACCCTGAACTCTTTGTCAAGTTCCTCAAACCATTCCTGAGCCATGTTTGCAGAAAGAGGCCACCAGGAAGTACTGCTCTGAGGAACTTGCGAGTCCTTTTATGGCAACCTGAACCTTTGAGCATGTTGGAACCACCCCGTAGAACTTATTTCCTCTAAGGTAGGTACTTCTAAAAAGCCCTGAAAAACTGCTCGACACGGACCCGTAAACTCGTTATTTCGATGCCCTCGTCCAGTAGCAGTCGTCTCGTCTCAAACGTCGCCACCAACAACATAAAATTCGCCACATATGCTGACATAACTACCGTATACGTACTATTTCCTACGTTACACTACATTTACCGTAACTCCGGATCAAGTGTTTTCAGCTCATCATTAATGCTGTAGCGACCAGAGCAAGTGTTGGGCACTTCAATTCACTTCAGACCAACAAAAACCTGATAAAGTAAGTTGAGTTTAAGTAAGTTGAGTTTAAGTTAGCGAACATTTCACCACTCCAAAAGGACATCGGATGGGCGTTCTTGTTTCTGGGCAAAACTGATGCAAGCAAGTATTGGGTTTATAGTCGAAGCACTGCAACGGAACCAGAGAGGCGAAGACCGATCAGCTGTTGCTTCAAGTTCCTGAAGTTTAACGATGTCTAACGTTTAGGTGTTTCATACCAGTTAAAGTAACTTCCACATCATCCAGTCAGGAGCTGTTTCCTGAGATTTCCAACACATCTCGTGGTTTTAAAGGTTTCCTGTGGAGTTTATTACGTCTGGTAGAGCAGCTATGTGCTGACAAATGCAGAAACAAGGAAGACGAATACAAGCAGACATGGAAAATCAAACTCTTCTTGTTGCAAACTGAGAACATTTAGATTTTTATGCTGGTGGCATCAATAGACGCTCCTCCAGCTCATGATAACTCTGTTAAATAAACTCTGCTGAATATTAATAGGCGTCCTGCTATAGCGCCGATAAACATCAGCGCCGCTCCATAAACAGTTTATTATTGCAGCTGGACCGGTTCCTGTATCGGCCGGATCATCGGACCGGCCTTCCTGTGTTCCCTCCGTCTGTTTACCGTCTGCGTTTGTGTCCGTCATGAGGCTGAATAATTAAAAATAACCACATGTTGATGCAGCGGCTCTAACGAAGCGGCTTCATGTGAGTTTCATACGACAGCAGCAGCAGCAGCACCGACCAAAAGCTCCCCGAGAGGCTCCAGCACACAACAGAAAACTAACCACAGAGAGTCGTTATGAGAGGACACGACTTTATCATTTCTAGATTCTCACCGCCAAGAAAGTTCAGCCTTCAGGGCGACACAGCAGAAAAACTAATTAACCTGTTTCCCAACCCCTGGACGGTGGACCACAACCGGGCAGCTCGCTGTTAATGCTGCGATTTAGTAAAGAAAGAAAAAAAAAAGATGTTTGAGATTTAATTATTTTACAGCACGCTATCAGAAATGTTTTTTTGTTTGTTTGTTTTTTTTTAATTAACTGTAGTTTTTTTAAATTTTATTTTATTTTAGTTATTTTACAGATTTTCCCTGTTTTGCTAAATTGCACATAACAACAAGTAAAATCCCATTCATTTACATTTTAACCGCAACAAATTAATTACCTTACAATGTTTGATCATTAAATTACATAATTTCTACTGAAATTAAATCAGAAAAAAATAATATTGAAAAAATAAACGCTTGAAAAATAGGAAATATTATTGAAATGGTATTTTACAGATTGTATATGAATATATCTTATATATAAGATTCTAATTAGTATTTATCAACATGTTGAAAGAAAAAAAAAGAGCCCAAACTGTAAATAACATCCACATATCAAATCGTAATTAATCTTTTCACCATAACAGTTCACTATTTCCCTGTATTTTAATTAAAAAAAGAATAATTTTAGAGATTTAGAAAAATTATAAAATATTGAAAAAATGGTAAATATTTGTTTAAGTGCAATTTTAAACTTAAAAAAAAAAAATACAGATTATTACATATGGTTTACATTATTACATTATTATTAAAGATTACATTATTTGTATTCCAGTTTGTGTTTATTTGAGTTTTTATTTTCTCTGACACTTAACTACTGATGTCCACACAGCAAACAGAAAGTTCACCACATGGGGGCAAAAAGTGAAAGCAGAACGTCAACAGAACGTATGAACAGAACCAGTGGAGCTGATTAAAGTGCTCGTTACCTGTTGGATGTTCAGGCCCGTTGGACTCCTCGCTCTCCTCTCCTGAAACACAAAACAAACGTCCGTTATTCACACGTTTCATTTCCTGTTTACAGCGACTTGAGGCAGAAAATTCACCTGTAACCTACAAAAGTGACTCCAGCTCAACTAAAACTATGAATTAAAACTCAGTTTGTGTGCAAATGACATTTAATTGAGTTTGTTTACGCCCTAAAAAATTCTGATTTTTAATATTGATAGAAACACACAGGAGCCGTTTCAGGCTGAACAATTAAAGGTTTTTAGAGTTTCGTTGAGGCCTCTGGTGGTGGTTTGGTGTTTTTATATCATCCTGATTCGAGCTGAAACACATAAATGAACCAAACTGAAGCCACGAAGTTTAAACTGCCGAGAGGAGGCGACGCCCACAGAGCCACTCGTCTGATAATTACACTTAACGAAGCCTCCGGTGACTCAGGCTGATCGGACTTCAGCGGTTCTTGTTCTCCGGACCGAACATCCTACGAGTCACAGCACCATCAAGCTTCAGATTAAAGTTCTACTAGAACCCAGCTTCTTTATGAACCCTGTCCACAGAGCAAACAGACTGAATAAAACACAGGATCTACGTTATGTTCAACTGAAAACAAACCGTTTCTACCCAGAACATGTCGTGTTCTTCATCCGCTGTCTGACTGTTTGTCTATTTTCCATTAAATGACCTTAAACAACGAGCTGCATCTGTTCAATACGTCGCGTTTGTTCTTTTAGTTATTTGACGTGTGTAAGGAATTTTCTGGCAGCGAAGAGGACAGATTTTCACTGCTAGTAAATTATGTATATTTAATTTTTAATTTTTTTTTTTCAGTTTATAAACTTTTTCTTTTCAGCAGCAAGGTTTTTAGATTTTTTTTTATTTTTTTAATTAATTTAAAGAAAGAAAAATAAAAAGCAGGAAGGGTGCCACATCTTTTTTTTTTTTTTAATTTACTACCCGAGTCCAGCTGGCGACCGTCTGACCTGCAGCTCCACTTCCTTCTCACCTGATTGAGCCGTTCGTTCTTTTCTCTTTCTGAGGTTTTGTTCTGACGTCTAACGAATCAAACGCGATCGATCGTCTTCGTCTAAATCCTCCCGCGTGTCAGAAAAACACAGCAGCAGGAAACATGGAACCTGCATCTTTACTTGTTTACAGACGCCCTGACGAACGGCCGCTTCTTCTCTCTGGACGATGAATAAATCTTTTATGAAACCTGAACCGACGAGGAGGTTCTCCTCCATAAAGGATTCAGCGTCTCATTAGCGTCTCGTTAAAAACCTCCTTCTTGTTTTGTTGTTTGATGCAGAAAAAGCAGCGAATCCAGACATCGGAGAAACACTTTAATGAAGAATCTGGTATTAAAATAGTTGCAGATTAGTTTCCTGCCGATCGATGTGTTGATTAAATCGCTGCTGCTGCATCGTTCTATCCATGTTCTGCACATTTTGCAGGTTTAAAGTTTTATTTTAGAATATTTTTTACAAGCTTTCATGTTTAAAAAACAGGTGAACTTGTGGGGAAACGT
>NW_007580008.1:33302-65454 GCF_000690725.1 Stegastes partitus
GTGCATTTATGGATTATCTTTGTGTATCTTTCACAGCCGTGTTGACATTTAAAAAAAAGGGCCACGCATTCTTTAATGAAGCTAAATAATTAAAAAGTGATGAATAATTAAAAACATTGGCTGAACTTAAACGAGGTTGTGTTGGTTTACTGCGTCCTGTTTGCTTTCAGGCAGTTTTTACGTCAAACAAAAGCGAAATTAAAACTCAGCCGAACCTTAAATCTGCACCGAGGGTTAATCAAATTGCAAACTAATTATCACTGGAGCCGTGATTCTGTCCACATTCAAACATTCACCTCATTAAAACCACAAAAACACCACGTCTCTGTAAACCGGACTCTGGGTCCACTTCCTCGCCGTCGGTGCAGAACGTGGAGCGTCTTATTAAGAGAAGACAGGAGGGAGCGCCGGGAGGATCTTAACGTGGACCCCCTTTAATTAACGGCATGTTCTGCATTCATCCGACCATCTGCCCATCGATCCTGCATGTGCTCGCCGGTAAACACCACCGCCGTCCTTCAGACTTAATCAACTCTGCGGCTGCTCGTGAGGCTCGATCTCGTTAGCCGATAGCGAGCGTTTGACTTATTTGTATATGTTTGTCCCCTAAAGAGTCGCAGAGAGGAAGGTTTTCAGACCGGATGACAGAATGATCTTTGTTTTATGAAACACATCGTTTGTCTGCTTCGTTTTTTACGACATCCCTTCAAAATAAAACTTCAGATTTAATGATTTTATGACACCGTTAGCTCGTAAAACCTGCCAGCGGCTTGGAAATGCAGAAATTACACAATTCAGCAAAGCAAGAAGCTAAAAAACACAAAGAATGTGTGACGCGAGGAAAAATAAAATCTGGATATTTCACCCAAATCACTACATTCAGCAAGTCTAATTTTAAAATCTGCCAAAAGCAAAGCTTCAACTCAAATAAGATTTTGTAAAAATCTAAAAATTTTGCGCTCCTCTACAAAACTGTGAAGATATTTGCGATTCAGTTACGACCGGCGGTCACGAGACAAAAATTCAGAGAGATTTCGGTTGAACTGCAGGCTGTGTACATATTAATACCACCTGTGAGTACTTGGGAAAATGTCTTATATGGTAATTCCAGGTTGTTTTTTTACAATTTAGACTCTAATCTTACAATAAAACTTCAGATTTAATGATTTTACGGCGCTCTGAGCCCAAAAAACCTGCCAGCGGCTTGGAAATGCAGAAATCACACCATTCAGCAAAGCAAGAAGCTAAAAAAACACAAAGAATGTGTGATGCGAGGAAAAATAAAATCAGGATATTTCACCCAAATCACTACATTCAGCAAGTTTTATTTAAAAAATCTGCCAAAAATAAAGCTTCAACTCAAACAAGATTCCGTGAAAATCAAAAAATTCTGAGCTCCTCTACAAAACTGTGAAGATATTTGTGACTCAGCTACGACCAGCGGTCATGAGACAAAAATTCAGAGAGTTTTTGGTTGAACTGCAGGCTGTGTTTCCACAGAACAGAGAGGAGACGAGGAAACAAAGAAAAAGAAAAGCACATCTGACCAATAAAATAAATGCAGCCCGGCTCAGAAACAGAGAACAGAGGAGCCAGATGGTGGACGATACATTCAGCACCGTGAAACATGGTCAAATAGTCTTTTATTGCATATGGAGCAACTGTTTTATCAATATTAAAAACACCTGTGGACACTTGAAAAAAAGGTTTACTAGTTTAGATTAAAATTTTACAATAAATTTTCACTTTTGTCTTGTCTTTATATACATCTAAATAATATTTTATATGTAAATAATCCAAAAAATTCAACTTTAGTGTCTCTTTTCTTCTGATTTAAGGCCACATATTGTTGTTTTCTTGCACAGAAGACTTTTCTAACTTCTCTCTACTTCTAGTCGGGGTTGTGTTGTTTCCATAAAGGTGCAGGACTTCATATTGTGGCACAAAATGAGTTTTAAAGCGAGTAAAAATGTCAAAGGAGCAACAACAACCACCCATAAATTACTGTAAAGCAACAAACAACACAAGGCCAGCTGGTGAAGAAGCAGAGGTGACGTGGTCGAAGCTCTTCACAAGTTCTTTTTCTGACCTTTTGAACTCCTCCAAACTCACCAAATTACAGTTTCCACATTTAAACAAGACAATAAGATCACAGTATCTGCGTTTGTGACTTCAGAAGTTTGGATTAAAGCAACCACAGCAAAACAAAAAGCCAGCAGTTACGTTACTCATCACTTCTGTCTATCTGAGTTTGGTGTTTAAGCAAAACATTGAAACCCAGAAACTCCCAACATGCGTCTAAAAATGGCCTCGACTGAAGCCTTCCCAGCGGCGGCTGCGATGCGATGCGAGCGCTCTGGGTGTGTCCGGAGCTGCAGCGCATTGAATCGAATGCCTTTGTGCTCGTTATGGCTTCGGTTGGGAGAGCTTTAGAAAACCTGCGTGGAGCCTTTTAGTGCGGCTTCACAACAAAGTGCTGCGACACAAAGCCGAGCAAACAGTCGCTAAAACAAGACGAGGACCAGGCCCGGAGGTTTAACAACGGTCCTGGTCTGAATGTCTGCTGTGATCAGAACCAGTCTGGTGTCGTGTTGCTGCAGCGACAACAGCAGGAGAAAGACTCACACTAAAATACAGTTTAGTGACGGTAATGCGACTGTACGGGTTGTTGGACGTCAGATTTATTCTAACGTCTGTACGATTAGTGAGAAAGATGCGTTTCTGGGGTTGAAATTAATGGTGCTGTTTTGTTTTATGCCATCGATTGATAATATTCAACATGTTTTAGATGTTTTAGGAGTTAAAATCTAGATGGTTGCAGTTAATTCTGTGTTGAGAAGTGGACGCTAAGCTTACGTTAGCTACGGATATCAAACCTAGTAATTAAAACCATTCTCTAGGTGTCCAGTTGAGTCTCGTCAGGGTTTTTGGGTTCTTTATTTTTGCATTTTTGATGTTTGTGGAGTTATTTTGGTGGATTTTTCTTGATTCGTCTCAACCAACGTTGGGTTGTTTTGGTTTATACAGTTGCTTTTTACTCTTTTCACTTCGTACAGTTTAGTTTTTTGGATACTTTGATAGTCCTGTCTGGTGTTTTTGTGTTATTTGTGGCCCTGTTTCTATGTTGTAAGTACTTACGAGCAAAATGTTATTGGAATGATAGTGTCCAGTTATAATCTCGTGAGAGCTTTTCGGTTCTTTATTTTCGCACTTTTGGTGTTTGTGGAGTTATTTTGGTGGACTTTTCTTGTTTTGTCTTGTCCAACGTTGGGTTTTTTTGGTTTGAGCAGTTGTTTTTCACTCTTGTCACCTCGTTCAGTTTAGCTTTTGCTCGTTTTTCAGATAATTTAAGAGTCCTGTGTGGTGTTTTTGTGTTCTTTGTGGTTCAATTCCAGATTTTTGCGTCAATAAGGCCGTCAGAGATCCCTGTAATGCAGTCGGAAGCAGTCGAAATGATATTAGTGTTGATCTCTGATGTCTTTACAACTAGTCCGAACCGAATCCTGTTGGACTTTGGTCCAGCAAACATTCAAACTGCGTCCAAACTCTCATTTAAAACATCTGTAATTCCATTTGGACTAAGTATTATTCCAGTTTGAGACATTTACCACATAAATCTGACCAGTTCTAATCGCGTTTAGGAATCTGAAATGGACAGCTGAGAATTAAAGATATCTTGAACTAGTTAAACTAGAATAACAACAAGCTGCACATATTTGGTTGATATCTGCAGCTCAGTCACAGAAATCTGTCCAAAAACTTTAAAGAATGAGTCGTTTTTGACCAAGAAAAACTGAAATATCTGCAACATACATCCTCTCTAACTATTAAATTGTACGTAGTGGTGTTTTCAGAACTCCTTTAGTTGGCGTCCAGCGTGAGTTCATCCATCAGCATCCAGATCCAAGCGACTACATGCTTGTTTCTACCCTCCTCAGAGAGGTTCTACCGGGTCGGTTCCTGCAGTCGGAACATGCACAAAAGGTTTTGAAGTGGACTGAAACAGGTTCTTGCAGTGGAAAACGGTCTTATTACGTCACCGCTGAAACCCAACGCCGGCGAAGCCAACACTCTCCAGCTCAGCGCTAACTTACTTACAGCAGTTAGGATGCTCTGCTGCCGAAGAAAGAAAAAAAAATAAAGAAGCCCTGGTGGCTTGAAATCCAATAAAAAGAAGGAGTTAACGCCGGCATTCTTGGAATTCCCCTCCCCTGAACTATTGACGGCGGTATCAAATGACTGCCGCTGACAGGAGGAGGCAGGAGTACGAGTGTGTCAAGACACGGCGGCGGAGTAAACAAATACAGCCGATAGAGCTGCAGAAGGAAAAAAACACCGAAGAGGAGGAGATCCAGCATCCTGCGTGACAGATGGAGGACCAGCGCCGGGATGTGATTTGCAGGCTGATGTGTTTTTTTGATGATAAGCTTTTAAATTAGCCAAAAAAAAAAAACACCCTCACGCTGCCACGGAGGGCGGAGAGGAGGCTTGTAAATCAGTTTTGCCGGCTGGTTTTTATCTGGAGAAGCTGGGCGGCGCAGCGGAGGGAGGAGGAGGCGAGCTGCTGCCGGGTCGGCAAAACGTGCAATTAATGATGAAACGCCGTGAAACTGTGAGTTGGAAGACGCTGTTACATAACCGGCTGGACCGGTGGAGCCGGTTAGCTGCTGACCGACTTCATGACGTCACCATTCATCACCGACAACACGACAGGTTCACAGACGTGCAGCTGATTCCACTCATGTGTTGCGTTTAAACTCCCAGCAGCAGCAGCTTCTGGGCGGGTTCTTGTTTTTTAGCTCCTGTGACATTTTCCATCACTGCAACAAAAACTCCTGAACCTCTGTGGGAACAACACAACCACAAAAATGCCTTCTGTGCAGCAAGACGCGGCGGTAAAGCAGCTTAACTGCATTTTTAAGTCAAAAAAACCAAAATAGAAGCGTTGAGTTCAATGCAGATCCTCAGATTAGGATGCTACAGGTCAGTAAATTTGTTTGACGTCTTTCTTGTTGACGTTTTTCCTCTCGGATGTGTTCAGAAAGTGTAAAAAAAAAAGTCCCAGAATGTAAAAGGAGCTTTTAACCGAATCACCTGTTACGAAAAGACAAAAATCTAAGACGTAAAATTCATTTAAAGACATCATCATGTCTGCATTTGCTCGAAAGGCTAAAAAAAATTAATTAAATTAAAAATTAAATTTAAAATAAAGGTGGTTCCACTTGGTGTAGATGTTTACGACTTACAGCAGGAAAAAAAATGATGTTCAAAGTTGGATTTTTAGTTTGATTTATAGGTTTTTATGACAGATTTCTGATTCACATTTTTGTTTTAAAGATGTTCACAAGGTTTGAAATGTCCTGAAATGTACGGACAGTTTTCACCGTGTCGCAAAAAGACGATTGTTTTATAAAAATGGAAAAAGAAATTTAATCGTGCGCAACATTTGTCAAAACGGTGGCTCTACAGATATTTTCCGACTTAGATTTTTATTTCATTTTCATATTTATCAGCTGAGAAGTCTCTTAGTCACGTGAATGTTGGTCGCCAATGAGTCTCTAACAGCTTTTTTTGGTTTTTACAGACTCTGGTTCGTGCAAACATTTAGTTCTGGAGATTTTTTGGTGATTTATTTTGAAGGGATCAGAGTTATTTCACATAAAGGTGCTTCCATCTCCAATGAAGGACAAAAAAAAAAGATTGTTTTGCAAAACTGATGTGGCTTTTTTTCATTTTTTTTTCTTTTGCATGAAATTTTTCTGAAGCAAACGAACTAAATATTCAAAATACGTTCAGCAAACATGTTTACTAAACGCCATCAGCACTCGTTAATAGGACACCACCTGACAAAGAGTCTCGTTTTAGCTCTGATTTGGTCTCCACCACCTCCAACAACATCGGCCTCTTTGGCAACAAGGCGTTTTTTTTTTTTTTCTTTATATATTGCAAATATCTGAATACTTCCTCCACCTCTGATTAAAAGCTGCCCCTCAGCGCCAGGTCTCAATTTTCACTCTTTTTTTTTTCTGCAAGATTCAGAATAAAATGTTCTGGAGAAAGACGCCTTTCTAAAGCAGCTGTACAATGGATGACAGACAGTGTTTGTTCTTTTTATTCAAATGATGGTAGAACTCCTCTGACATAAATCTGGATGAACATCACCGCCGCAGAGCTCTCGTTGGTCGGAAATGACAAAGTCTTGGCAGCTTTTTTTTTTTTTGCACCAGAAGATTTCCACGAGGTGCTAAACTGGAAGTCATGGAGCCCAGAAACGGGACATTACTGCGATACATTTCATTTTTGTTATTAAAATCAGTGTTTGAAACCAACGAAACGAGACAGAAACTGTGTTTTCTGTCCACAATCAGACATAAAAGCGAGTAAAATAACCAAAATACTGAATAAAATCAGCATGAAGTTGGTTTAAAGCAGCAATATCTGACTGAAGAAGGGTTTTTATATGTAGATTATTCTGCCAGTTGTTGTGGTGAAGTATCTGGTCAGGCCAACAGCTTTTTCTTTGTGACTCTGAATAATGATGAAGCCAAAAAAAACTGAAGCACTTTGACTCTGAAGCCTCGTACAACTGCGATTTCTGCTTATGTTTGGCTGTAACCAAGGCGAGGAAACTAAATACTGGAAGCTCTTCTCACGTAAACGTTTAAATGTACGTCCTCACAAAATGAAGAACGCTCCATTTAATCATTTCTGCCTTTTTAGCATCAAACACTGACCCACTAAACGCTTGAGAAGTGACTCTGAAAAGCTCGAGTCTTTGTGAAATATGACAGCTTTGATTTACAATAGTTACAATGGATTCCAATGGCAGCTCGTACTTAGCGGGAAAAAAAAAAGGTGGCAATCTGGAGCTGAAACCATTATTCCATTCAAGGCTTAGTTCGCTGACGGGAAATTAATTGCCACAATCATGATCACCATTTATCGAAGCTAGAAGTCATCATTCTCCACTCTCGGCTGCTTAAATGTGAGGATTTTGCCGCTTTTGTCTGTTTTATATCGTATTTAAATGCGCTACCCTTGAGTTTCAAACGGTGGCGGCGAGATCAAACGATGATGTAAAGACATTAACGGTGTTCTGGGAAACTGTAATGACTGTTTTGAAGTATTTCCTGACACTGACGGATTATGTAAGCTACTACAGACCGATCACATGGATGAGAGGGGCTTCTGGAGGGAAGATATCTGACCACAATGACCAGAAATATGTTTGGAATTGAGAAAGTGAAGCCTTCAATCCCAAGAACACCAAACCTACTGTTAAGCACGGCGGCGGCAGCATCATTGACATGGGGCTTTACACAAAGTAAACGGAATAATGAAGGAAGAAGGTGATATAAGCCGACATGGATGAAGAAAAAAGCACTCTGGAGAAACAAAAATTGAGCTAATTGGCCACAATAATACAGTTGTAGGAGAGAATCTGGAGCCTTTAACCTCAAGAGTACCAAACCTACCATCAAGCATGGCGGTGGCAGCATCATTGAACTGATGCATTAGCTGCAGCTCTTGTCAAGACACAACCCCCAATAAATGATATAAGCTGACTGATCATGGACATGGATAAAGAAAAAGACCTTCTGGAAAGAAGTTCTGTGCCCAGAAGAAACAAAAATTAAGTTACTGGGCCACAAAGATCAAAAATACAATTGCAGGAGAGAATCTGAAGCCTTTAACCCCCCAAGAACCCCAAAACTACCGTCAAGCACGGCGGTGGCAGCATCATTGAATTGATGCTTTACACAAAGTACATCACATGGACAAGAAAAGGGCTTCTGAAGGAAAGTCATTTGGCCACAATGACCAGAAATATGTTTGGAATAGAGAAGGTGACGCCTTTAGCCCCAAGAACACCAAACCTACCGTCAAGCATGGCGGCGGCAGCATCATTGAACTGGTGCTTTACACAAAGTAAATGGAATAATGAAGGAAGAGGATTGGCTCGACATTCTTGCAGAGAGATCAAGCGATGTATAGACATCAAGAGTTTTCTGGGATGTAGTGATGGCAGTTTTGAACTATTTCCCGAAACTGACAGATCACGAAAACAACTGTTAGCTGCAGCTTTAATCAAGGAAACAAGTCCTAATAAGAAGTTGACTGATCATGGACATGGACAAGGAAACAACCTTCTGGAGAAACAAAAACTTTGCTATTTGGCCACAATAATCAAAATTCCAATTTTAGGAGAGCATCTGGAGCCTTTAACCCCAAGAACACCAAACCTGTTGTAAAGCACGGCGGTGGCAGCATCATTGTTTGTACGACTGTACAACTTCCTCAACGACCAGCGTCATATTTAAAGACTTCCTCCCTTTATTTGGGGTCTGGTGATTTTCTGCGGTCTGCTCCTTTGAACACAAATTATCAGCTTTTGGCAGGTTTGGAATAAAAGAGCAACAATCTATTATTATTATTAGTCTTAAAAAGCTTTTGTTTTCGCTGCTAGCCTGCATTTCCAAAGGGATCGCCTTATCTCCAACACATTATGCAGCTGCTGCAAGCTCACAAAACACACACACAGTCTCAGGTTGTAATAATCAGCGAGTTTTTTTGAATTAAGGATTAATTAAAAGGTGGTATTTTTTTTATTTAAAGGCACATTAAAGCCCTTTTTTTTCCCCCATCAATCTCAGACGGTGTTTCCCTTTGTGCCTTTCCTGCGTTCGGCGGTGTGTTTGGCCTGCGAATCTCCCCTCCGCAGCCTCGCTGTAGCTGTAGCGGTTAATCCACTGTGGCATGGAAAAGGCTTTACACAAGCGCTCACACAGGTCTGCGCCTGCAGTGGAAGCCTTGCAGACATGGGATTTCCTTTCACATCCAGCGGAGACCAAAGAAACTCAGTGAGGAGAGCGTGAAGGAGATAAGCTGCCAGCACATGCGGCTGCGCGTCGCCCTCCCCGCAAACATCTGTGCAAATATTCCGGCGCAAACATCGGCGGCACCGACACAATGTTAACGTGATACAACATGCGGCTTACGAAACCCCCCGAAGAGACGTCGACGGTACGGAGCGGCGACCACCCTCCGCCCACCGGCAAACACTCGGCCTTTTGTGGGAGCGTGTAGACAGGAATTTGTAATTACAATGTGGAGTCTGAGCAGCATCCGATTGAGATCCAGAGGTTTTTACGGCGGCCCTTTGAAGAGCTCGACCTGCTCCTGCAACCAGACTGCAAGCGGCTCACCGCAGACTGAAGCCAAATGTGGACGAAACCGTCAAACACAACCAGACACAGCGAGAGACGACGGCTGCTGTTCGTTCCCATACGTACGTTTACACATCGTGAAAGAAAAGAGGGTTTATTAACGGTAATTAGAGATTTTCCCTGTTTTGCTAAATTACTATTATTTATTTATTTTATTACTACAATTATTATATTATTAGTATTTTTTTTAAAAATCTTATTGTAAGATATAAGAAAGCTGGTTATACTAAAGACTAAAAATTAGTAAATATTTTTTATTGTGTATTTAAACCATGTTTACTGTATTTAAACTCGCAAAAAAAATTAGAGATTTTTTTTTTTAAATGGTATAATAAGGGTTAAAAATTGGTCTTTTTTTCTTAAATTTAACAGATTTTTCTTGTTTTGTTAATTACAGATTTGCGTACAGTGTACAGGATTAATAAATACTGAGATTAACTTAAAAACATACATGAAACACAAACAAATACGAGGATTATCTGGATTACCTGTTAGTTTTTAACTTTTATTTAAATGTTATGTTGATATTCTTGTGTTTTTCTACATTTTATTCGCTCTGCAACAGGATTTTTAGCATCATTATTATATTAATCACATTATAGTTAAATCCATGTATGTAAATGACTTTCTGCTGTGGACTCGCACTCAGACGGCCAAACTCACTTTCCCTTTTCTCTCACTTTTCAGCCTTGTTGTGAAAACGCCCAGAAAAACACATAAATTGCGACAAAGCCGGAGCATGTGGCAGCAATAAACTGCAGCAACACGACGCTTCTTCTGTGAACCGCCGCTCGTCTTTTTTATTGTGTTTTGCAGAGCGCCGAGCCAGAAGACAGATGATATGCAGCGCCGATAGCAGATCGTATCAGGACGCAGGATATTGTGGCCGCGCGGACTCAGCCGGAGGCCGCAGGCGCGACCCGCCGCTAAATCAGCGTCGCGGCGCTCCAGAATTAAACCAGCCACTTATTCTCACATGAGCAGCCCATCAAACGAGCTCGACGACGCTTTGAGCTTCTTTCAGCTCCTTGTTTTGGCGGTTCACCCTCACGGCTCTCATCCGTTTTATTTAAAGCACCGGTTCACGACAAACATTCAGCTCCACAATACGTCGTAATAAAGCCACACTGCAGCGAGTCTGATGTGAAATACGGCAAATTAGATCTAATTTCTGCTGGTTGACACTGAAAAAGAAGAGCTGGTTGCATAAAGAACTTGCACTAAACAAGCCAACACGACTACTTTGTTGGACTGTTTAACCCTCTGATCCCCAAAACCCACCAGCAGGTTCGAAATCTATAATATCTATTAAAGATATCGCCAAAATGACACCATTTATCAGAGCCAGAAACAGCAAAAACGGAAAGATTTGTCTAAAAGCGTGTCAGCTGTTGGTGAACTAAACCAAATATACGCTTGAAGTCATGATATTTAATCAAATTACTATCATCTACGTGTCTTGTTCAAAAAATTGCCGAAAACCAACCGTTCACTCCAACCTGATTCTGTAAAAAACAAAAAATTCTGTGTTCTTCATCGCATCTGAGAAGCCACGAGTGACTACGCTGCGACCGACGGTCACGTGACAAAAATTCTGGGATGTTTCTGGTGAACTGCAGGCAGTGTTTACACCTTCTTCATAGTTGTTCTGTCTTGGTGCAGGATTTTACATTAGGGTCAAAAAATGATCCCATGTGATGAAGAAAAATGTCACCAGAGCCTGAGGAAACCTAAATCAGCACCACAAAGCTCTGTATGATGGTTACAAAACCAGATCTGAGTCACATCAAAAGCAAAAAACGGCATTTTTTTATACGTATTTTTGATTTGACCACCCCCATCATTCTAGATCGGCCAGTTAGTCACAAATAAAGTTAATCAAGTCATCTGGTAAAAAGTTTCATTACAATCTGGCCTGATTCCGGATCTAGGCCAGTAAGTCAAATTCCAATCTGGTCCGGTCAAGGTCAGAATTCCAATATGGGCCAGGTTGGTGTCAAGATTCCAATCTGGCCCAGATCAGAATCCATAGGCAAACAATTAAGATTCCATTCCAGGCTGAAATAGAATTCTGATCTGGGCCGGCCTAATTCCAGATTGGCCAGATCAGAATTCCCATTCCCAGTCCTGAATTCTAATCTGGGCCTTGACATATATATAATTTAAAAGAACAAAGTGTCTCAATGCAGGTTTTTCTATTATAATGCAGCCTGACGACCTTCAGAAGCCAAAAAAGTTAAGAAGAGAAGCTAAATGAACATTATTGTTGCTCCATCCCCAATAATATGTCACCGTATTTGCGCAATATTCAGCTTTTTGAGTAGTTTTGCCTTAAAGTTGTGGTCAAGAAGCAACAAAAACAATCTGTATCATCCTTTGTACCGCTGTAGTAAATATAAAAACAGAGCTCTAAACCAAAAACCCAACGAGAACAAAGTTCAAGGCTGAAGTGTTTCTGAAGACCGTCAACCCAAACAGTCTGTACACAATCAGAGACAAGCTGCATTATGTAAAAATAAAGAAACACACAAAGTGGGAGGACGGAGGAGCTTCCATTTTATCTTTGTCAGCCTCAACCCCAGTTGATTAATGTTGGTTTCAGCGGACAGCACAGGACGGTGGGTTACGCTGCCACTAACTGGGTCACGGGTGGAACTCAGTGCAACATGCTGACCACAGCTGCCCTCCTGCTGACGGGACCGAAATAACTTTATACAGCTGCAACTGCTCCTCGAGGCTTTTAATCCAACTTTTGATGTCAAGAAAATTAACGGGCTTCTAGCTTGATAGTTGATTGATCAAGTAGGGCAACGAATGTTCCGCAATATGCTGACGATGTGCTGCTTTTATGTTTAAACACGGTAAACTGAAAATGTTTGGGTTTGAACAAAACATTTAAAGATCTGAAGACATCTAAGAAACTCTATTGATCACCTTATCTGCTGCCCTAGTTTGGAACAAAATTAATGTGTTTTTAGCCAAATAAACAGCTTAAATCTATTGGTGTTTTATGGTGTTTCCTGCTTCTTATCCAACATCATTGATCATGTGTTCATAATGCGTTTTAATAGATAATTTTGAAGTATCACATCAAAAAGTTAATCAAACATTTTGAAAAAAATAAGTTCTACAATTCTACAGTTTCATTTAGCAGAAGCTTTTATCCAAAACAACCAAAAAACTAAACATAATTCCTCAAGACGGGTCAAAGTTTGGTGTTTTTCTTCAGAGTTTCTTAGCAGGTAGCAAACAGCTGGTTTCCAGCTTCTTCTACTCTGTTAATTTTATTAGAAGCTAGCCTAAGTCACATTTTCTCTCTTCTTTTTAAAACTATTTGTGACATTTTACGAGATTGCTTTGCAAATTTTCTTTGCAATTTCTTTATAAACTTTATTCCCACTGCAGCCCTCTACACAATAAAGCAGATTTAGTCAAGTCAAGCTTCTTGATATTTTACACCAGTGCTGGTTCAGCATAAGTTGGCAATATCTAAATGTGCAGGGTGGAATTTTTGTCGCCCCCTTGTGGCAGGACAGTAATTACACCAGCGCTGTTAACGTCTTTTATGGCATTCTTTCATCTTCGTTTCAACTTTAGCGACATCTGCTACCTCAACTGAAAACACACATTTCACTGCTTCACTTCAGAAATGTGCTCATCATTGCTTAACAGCCAATCAGATAGAGCTGTGGGCGGGGCATTGCTGACACCAAGATGCCAAAATAACAAAACCAATAATCAGAAAAATACTCGCTATTAGCTGTTGATAGCTAGAAATGTTTCCTTGTTGGTTTTTCCACCATACTTCTAGTTGCTTGTTGCCACAGTTCTCTCTGGTTGACGCAACATTACCAGTGCACCAGTGAAGGAATGTCACCACGGAAAGCAGATTTAAAACTCTGCCGTCTTGCAAAATGCACAGATTTCTACTCATGTTGAACAGCTTGACTGCAACGTTAACTCTAAAGAAGAAGCCTAATATTAGTTTCTATCATCTGGTGCAAATGAAGGCACTGTTTGGGGGTTTTCTTCTCAGGACTCATTTAATCGCCACAACAACCCTTAAAGCCTTTCACGGTGCAACGTGCTCAGCCGTGAGCACATAAACCCGTTTGGTGCATCCGTCTACCTGCAGCCAGAAAGCAGCCTTTGACACATGGACGGTGCAGGAAAGCTGCTGCTGCTGCTGCTGCTGCTGCCAGGTCAGGAAATATAATACACAACTTTACACTTTATTGGCTCATCAGGCACGAGGGCTCGTGTTCGCACCAAGACCGACAAAGGAGAGTGTGTGGGCAGTAAACAAATGTAATTACCCGAGTCGAGAACTTTCCAGCAGGCGCGATCGATTTCTCTGTGCTGCTGAAAAGTTGCTGCTGCGAGAGGCACAAGGAAAAGACGAATGTAGGAATTAATCAGACGTCGCTTCCACAAAAAACGTGCTGCAGCCAGTCGACTCCAACGAGACGGGTTTGATGGACTGATGTGTTACTATTAGCCTGGTTTTAAACTGATTCTACTGGTCATGGTTTATTTAGATTTAATGAGTAATACACATTTTATTAGCAGCAGAACAGAAACGTGTCATTTGTTATTTGTTTTCCTTTACTTACACAATAAAAAATCAGCAGGTTTAAACTGTTTTATTTTGAACAGTTTACTATTATTTTACATATTTCCCCAAAGACTAGTTAAACCACAGAAAAAAAAATGGATGTCAATCATTTAAAAAAAATGAAATTAAATTAAAATTGTAAATAATATCCACATCAAAAATCCATATTTAATAAATAGCAATTATTTTATATTGTTTGACTGAAAAAATAATATTATTTTACACATTTTTGCAATTACCTAAAAGAAAAAATAAATATATTACTGGTGTTACTGTTATTTTTGAACAGACTTTTCCTTGTTTAGCTAAATATTTAAGAACATTTAGTAAAATAACAGAAGAAATAAACTTTTATTGCAAGATTTTTTAAAAATCGCTTTTTTTTAAAAAATTTTACAAATAGCAATTTGTTCTTTTCCTGTGTTTGGTTGTACAATTATGCAGTTTTTATTGTATTTAAATCAACAAAAATATCAATATTTTTACAGACACTTGCAGTTATTTGAAAGAAAATTTAAGTATATTAAAGGTTAAAAAAATGGCAAATAATATTTTTAACTCTTATTACACAGATTTTTTTTCTGGTTATGCTAGATTACTGATACTATCTAGTAAAGAAAATATTCATATTATATATATATGTTGATTGTATTAAAAAAAGATTTTAATGTATATTTTTATAACGGTAATTCATTCTTGAACAACATTTGGTTACACAAGTTTTGTTTTTGTTTTTTTTTTACCGTATTTAAATCAGCCAAAAAAATATTCTTTCACAGATATCTGCAAAAAAAAAGGGACTATAAAATGTCATTTTACAATTTTTCTTTGTTTTGTTAAACAATGGTATTTACATATTGTCAGAAAATAGGAAAAAAGCCCAAAACGTAAATATCGCCCACATCTAAAATCTGTATTGCTGCGAATAATATTTTTCTTTTTTTTTTTTACAATGTGATGCTGTAAAATGACAGTTTTACTGTCACTAAATCAGGTAAAAAATACCATTATTTTACAGATACTTGCTGTTATTTTCACCATTTCACATTTTTTGAACGTTGCAGTACTCCACTGTTTTTTAATGATTGTTTTTCTGGTTTACTTTAATAGATTTTTTATTTTTATTTTTTTTCATGCGTGTAGCTTGGTCCACTGTGAGAACAAAACATATGAAGCACAGAAAAATGCTTATTACACGAGTGTTTTACTGTAAATCAGATCAGACTGGAGGTGAGTGAACAACACACTCCGTCTGTCACTCGTCGTTTGAAAGGCTTCATGCATTATTCACTTCAGACGTCCATAAGGAAGCTGATTTTTTTGATTCCTGCAGTAATCGTCACTCACAGCAGATTCGGTCCTCCTGATATTTGACGACACAGAAACAAGGTAGGAAACTGTAATAATACAACACAGCTGATATAAACAGTCTGCGCAGAAAAGTTCGACCTCAATATCACCTTTTAGCAAAAATAATAATGCCAACAAAAAAAAACACCACAGTGTTTACAAAACCGCAGCTGTAAATACCACAGCACGGATCAGCAGCCCTCCAAATTATGATTCAGAGGAGATCCGCTCAGAGGTGAACTTGAAGAAAGTAGAGAAGAAGTCAGCTTACCGAGTTTCATCCTCCAACCCCGAAACCACAACTTGAAAAGGAGGAAATCCAGCTTTAGGAAAGAGCATTGTGCTGTTGGGATAATTCTCGCTGGACCCACTTTAAAGACTCCGACAGCTCTTCATTTCACGTTTCCGAATTTTACTTTTTGAGTAGATTTGCTCTCTGACACGTCTCACCAGTTGGGTTTTACAGACTTGCATTTTTTTTTATACTCTGACATTTATGCCTTCTTGAGGCTTTTATAGCAGATTTACAAGATTTCTGAAGTCGTTCTGATAAAATTACGAGACGATTCGGGGACATTCGGAAACCTGTAAACCTCTTATCCCAAAATGACCCGACTGAACCGGACTCACCCCATTCTTTGGATCTTTTATTTTACTTTAACTCATCTAGCAATGACAAAAACTGACTCCGCAAACATAAATAAATCACTGGAGGATTTCTCTATGCATAATATCACATTACAAATCACTAGAGATTAATTAGATCAAAGCCTAAAAGACAGACTTCACTTATCTTGTGCAAATGCGCCACATGAAACGAAGACATTTAGGTAATTTCTGAATTATATGAAGTCCCCAGGTAATGCTAGTCTCATTATTGAACGGCTACACATCATATATCTGAAGGTGCAGCCTTTGTGGTTTGATATTTGCATTGTTTTGATTTAATTGTTCAGCGCGATAGCAGAAGGCTAATTTATTAAAATTATAGCTGGATGTGTGCCACCATAATGTGTAAGAAAGAACAGCAAAAGTAATAATATTCAATACTTTTCTAAACAAAAAACTAATTCTCTGACTAGCAACCTACAAAAGTGAATTTTTTAGGCGTAGTCGATGCGTCCAATTCTAAAAATCCGGACTCGAGACGGCTCCAAAAACAAAAAAATAAACAGAAAATAGCTCTAGATGGAAGTTGGACAATAAGGAAATCTTGAGATTCAGTCCATGGCAGCAAAGAAAATTAAAGTTTTTAACCCGAACCTTCCATGAAGCGAGTAAACCAAATAAGTCAGGCTTACTTAAGTTAGCCTGACTTACCTTCAGGTTAACTCAAATCCATAAAGCAAATTTATACAGGAAACTATGCTGGAAAACAAACGAGTAAAGTTTGGATTAAAGTCCAAAACCTGACTTGAATGAACTTAAACCTGTAAACCTAAACCTAAAAGCAGTCTTAGATGCGTTACGTTCGTCTCTAC
The DNA here is from genome assembly GCF_000690725.1 of Stegastes partitus. Taxonomy (NCBI): domain Eukaryota; kingdom Metazoa; phylum Chordata; class Actinopteri; family Pomacentridae; genus Stegastes; species Stegastes partitus. Next base: position 49,976 of record NW_007580008.1, read on the forward strand.
TTGCATTAATCCTATTAAGTTTTAGCTTCAACATGTTTCATGGTCAGCTAAAGTCGTGTTTTATGTGATTTTTGACGGATTTAATCCCCAACATGCCAATTATTTAGGTAGAATCACACCTTAAATGTTCAATATTTGTGACAACATGGCGACAAACCTCTTGATTTTGTCTTTATTTTTTAAAAATGTTCATCATTTTCTTTTCTCATTTTGTTCCTATTCTACCATTTGAACCCTAAATACATCAACTGGCTTAAAATCAATTTCTTGTTAATTTTCTCTTTAGGAAAAATCCTTAAATTACACCATATATTAGAGCCAAAAACTGAAAACTGAAAAAATTATCATATTTTCACTTTTCCCAGCAGTGCTAGAACTGAACTGACCAGTTCAGTTGCAAAAATTAACCAAATCTAAGCTTTAAACCATGATATTGCATCAAAACCACATCATTTTACAAGTGCAATTTTTAAAAGATTGCCAAAAACACCATGTACGTGCTGTTTGTAAGCTGATTTTCTGCAGTCAGCAGTAAAATTTGGCTTTTCCAGGGGTAAATATTACAGAAACCCTTGTTCAGCAACAATTCAGGCTTCTTCTGACAGTTAGCCTTCAAGTTTCCACAATAACCGAGTTTGAAATATGTTAACGATGCTTTGTAGAACGGAAATAACCTGAAAATAAGTCGGACTAAGTGAAACAAGCCGGGCTTGTTGGGTAAACTTGTTTGACAGAAGAGGCCCCGAGTCAAAGCCGTGTTTGTTTGGAGGTTTGTTTGAACTCTGCGGTTCGGCCGAATGCTGTTCAACTCAACTTTGGTTTGCTTTCAGCACACAGCTCGTAAATCCCAGAGACCACTTTAAAGCCGGACTGTCGTCCAGCCCTTTGTGACTCATGGAATTGGACGTCGTATGAAGCTGGTACGCAGCGCTGACCATCTTCAGAGCGCACATGGAGCTCCTTAAGGTGATAAATTCTTCAAAAGTCTCGCTGTTTTTCTATTAAGAACGAGACCAAACGACCTCCGGATCAATAAGAAGCCCGGTGCGGCCGGTTTCCACGGAGCGGATCAGCGGTAACCCACTTCAGATCAATGGTAAACTCATGGAAGAACTCCTTTTCTTTGATGAGAGAGAGAAAGCAAATCAACACTCCCCTCCTCTGTGGCCGCCGCTGGCAAACAGCTGCATGCCAATGTGCAAACAAAGACTTTTTGTCTCTCGTGCAACACACAAAAATCGACTGAGTCTCATCCCGAAGGGGGCAAAGCGAGGATTTCTAAAAACAAACACGGCTCCCTTTCATACACGAAAGCGGCGATGTGTCATCGGAAACGTGACGTACGACCACACCGATGCGTTTTTTAGAGCTTCCACCGTCTCTCCGTTATGTAACGTGAATTCCTCCGAGAGAGAAGAAGCAAATCACATAATCCTCGGACAGAAAAGGCAATAAACAAAGTCACAGGCTGAGCAGAGGGCAGGAGTGAGTCAGCAGAGGTGAGGAGCTAAGAAGTGGTAAAGAAAGAAAACATATAGCAGCTCGCTGTTTGTTTCTTACACTCAGCGGAGGAAAGTCTTCCAGCAGGTAGATGTGGAGCAGAATCGGTAATGCGACATGAAACTTTAAGCACACTTCAGCATCCAAAACAAAGGACAGTCAATATTTTATCTTCTAATACAACCACTAAACTTATGGAGGTTGTTGTTATTAGCTGGCTGTCGAGGATCATGTAGCTGAAGTCAGTGGCGGGTCGTACATTTTCCTCTGAGGCCTTCAGTGAATCAAACCACCTCTTAACGTCGTCATTAAGACGCCACGGCTTTAGAAACCATCAGTATGAGGCAGAAAGGCAGCATAACAGGACGTTGAATCTCAGACAGGTATCTCATGTAGTGAGAATGAACGCCATCATTAAAGCAAGAAACCCACAAGAAAACTCACATCAGGGTTCTCGCTGCCGTTTCCTTAAAAAAACACGCTGCCTTGGCTGCTATGCTGCCGTCCAAGCCGTGTGTTTGGAAAATTTGCCAGATTTTACACTAAAACGTGTAACTGTTGCTGAGAAACTCGTTTCTGTACCGTCATTGTCGCTGCTAACGCTGCTATTCGTTAGCAGCTAACGCTAACGGGGGGAGTGTCGCTAACAATTCGGTACAACCTGTGACAACACGGCGAAGACGCAACAACAAATGATTTTGACTTTTTTCTTTGAATCTGGATCATTTACTGTTTTTAAATTTTTGTTTCCGACTAACCATCTGAAACCCAAACACCCCAGTAGGTTTGAAAGTCATGTTAAGTTTTGTTTTTTTTTTCAAATGTTAAATCAACAAAATTACACAATTTATCATAAATCAAAACTACTAAAACTGAAAAAATTACCGGATTTTCATTTTTTCTAGTGGTCCCTGAACACCTCGTGTATGACGCGCAGTTCAGTCAGAAAAATGAACTAAATCCAAGCTTAGAACTGTCAGAAATCTCATTATTCTACATGTTGTTAAAAAATAAACAGACTGAGTTCACCAGGTTCTGTAAAAAAGTAAAAATGATGCATTTCTTAGCTCATCCGAAAAGTCATGTTTGATTCAGCTGCAATCAACTGACAAAAATTCAGCAATTTTCACCTGAATTGCAGGTTGAACACACTCGTTAATATTAATATTATTGTGACAGTGTACTTATACTTCTTAATACTCTTTTTTAAATCTTCTACCAGCATGATTTGCACCTTATTTCCTTACTTTTCATAAATGTAATACGACTCGATACCTTGACTTTTCCCAAGAGAAACAATAAAGTATGCATTCATCTCTGTGGTAGATCATCTAAAAACAGCAGCTCACTTGTTTGTGTTGTGTTCCTAAACCGTTCTTATTCTGGATTACCAGCTGATCACAGCTCATCTACAGATAACGTGCACGTTTTGGTTGTTTCTTGCAACCAATCGCCTGCAGGCCCAAACCAAGCCAACAAAAATGTAATAAAACCGCCATTATCCTCTAAATTTAGATTATTCCATCCACGACCGAAAAGAACCGAACGCGAAAAAGCAGCAAGAACCCAGAGGAGAAGGTTCTCACAAGGGTCACTTGTGCTTTTCCGCGGGTTGGGAGAAGAAAATCTGTTCCTAATTAACTCCCCGAGTATGTCATTCCACAGCCATGCAGCGATTCCTCGGGGAGAGCCGCGGGTGCTTTCCCTTCTCCGGGAGGGGAGTGGACGTCCGCAGAACACAACATGAAGAAATAAAAGTTGGGAAACGACCGCGGAACATTTACGCCACAGCGGCAAACCGAAGGCAGGAACCCCCGAGAGGACGTCCGCCGGACCTCCGAGCAAACATGTGGGCGTCGACACGGCAGCTCAACCTTGCAACACCGCCGTGGTTGGTGCTGTTGTTGTGGCTATAAGGCAGCATCGTGTTTGACATTGGGTTCTTCAAATAGACGGAACATTACGTTTGCAGGCGTCATAACAGCAGAAAATATAAACACAGTTCTGGTTTAAAACTGTTAAGTCAGATTGAGTTTTAAACAAGCACGGCGGCAGTAATGATGCTAAATAAACTGTGATATTCTGTGTTTTCATTGCCAACAAATCCAACAAAAACCCCAAAAACCAGCAGTGTGTCAGCTCGTCTGTGTTTGTAGCTCTTAGCAGGAAGCTATTTGGTTTTAGCTGAAGGCGTAAATCTTAAGAAATGCATACCACGGATGAAGTTTCACTTGAAAAACAAGCTCTGTTGTTGACTTTAGTGGCTGGGCGTTGCGATTTTTAGCAAATATTACTCAAAAAAGGGAAATTGTGCATATTTGGGTGGGACTACTTTCTTCTGCGGATGTATACACGTTTAGAGCTTGAGTACATGATGTTAATTTTAAAGTTTGCCATGTTTCATTTCAACGGCAGGTTAAAAAATGGAAATTAAATTGGTGTTTCCATTAGAGAGAGCAAGAAAAACATGATTTTTCCAGGGTATCCAGTGTTAGAAGTCAACTAAACATAGGCTGATATTTGGTACCGATACACGTTTGTAGTAAAAAATCTTGAATAACACAAACTCCAGAGCTTACAGGTAGAGAGGAGGTCATATCTAAAGCAAATTAGAGCGTTTTTAGACTATTTTACTAAAAATTTGTCTAAAAAAAATCAACAAAAATCAATAAAATGTTGACTAGAGTTGATGTGATTTGTCGAAATGTTGATTACAAGTTTTCTTTTTTTCTATTTTTGTGCAACAACTACTCAAAGAAATTCCTTTTTTTTTCCTTACATACTGCACAGAAGACAATGTTGATTAATAAGCGTGATTACAGTTGAATTTCATTTGACTGTCTTCTTTCAAAGCGGGACCAAAATAATCTTCATTATCTACTAATCAGACGGTTATATCCTTCATCCAGTACAATCAGCGCCGATGCACCAAGTAACACCAATCAAATACTGATCTGCAGGTAGAGAATTATTATTCTCATTATTGCTGCTGTTGGGGGAAATTAATTGCAAATGTTCGGTTTGAAAATACTTCGTATCAAGTCAGAGGATCTTTAATATAAAAGGAAACCGGATTCAAAAGCAGGAAAATATTCTTGAAATTTGAAAATACCAGTGATAGCAAATGTTCAACACATCTTTCAAGAACAATAAATGAGTCTTTGAACGTCTTGTTTGCTCAGAAACTCGCAGAAATAGAATTTAAACTGATGTAAAACAGAGAAACAACGAACCCTCAACAGATTTCTGCTTCTCAAACTGACATTTATGAGGGTTCTTACTCGAATACGCCTGAAATAGTTGATTATAGAAGAAGTTTTATTTGTCAAACCTACTGACAGCTTATCATTAAACCATCAAGTAGAGAAACAACGACATCAATCACCTTCAACCTCTGCTCCGCTGGACAAGGAACAAACGCTGAACAGCTCAAGACTTTACGACGTCGCTCGGTGACTCATGTTTACGAGGGCGGCGAACATGTCTGAACATTGTCCGAAACAAAGCCGAGGAGCTGTCGAGGAATCGGTCGAGGTCGCGACCTTCGACTCCGACAATGAACCTCCGACCGCCGGGTCAGAGGTCGGAGGCCAACGGGCCGGGAGCGTGAAGTTCAGAGTGACTGGGGGATTTCTCGTTCACGGATAAATGACCTCAGAGCCCAGTTTGAAGCGGACGTTGTTTGGCTTTTTCTTAACAAAACTAAAGCTTTAAGTCGAATCAGGACTGGAGTGATTTAAAACACAGCAGCAGAGGAAAAGTTTAAAACTGAAACGCGGCCATTAAATACCCACAGCAGGTAAACGCAGCATACATTTAATTTAGCGACAGAAAAATGACCTCGGCGGCGGTTTTAGCTGAATTAAAATCCACCCAAAACCACTCGAATTGGCGGCAATAAACTCCTCGAGAAACAAAACGAGGCTAAATGAGACTCATTAAATTTAAAAAGGTGGCCTTTTTGCTCCGACTGTCTGCGGATGACTAATTTGTTTCCGCACAAAAAAATTAAAAAATCCTTTACGTTAGAGGATCGGCTTGTGTTTGCAGCCCGCAGACACACAACACACACCTGTACATATGCAGCCGAGCCATCAGGAGATGTGGTCTATTTCCATAATGAGGTTCAGGAGGTGAAACAAAAGTCCAATCCTGCTGCTCTTCATCTCTCCCTGCTTCTCCGTTGGTGGTCTTATTAAATCCTCTCCGTCTCCACCGTATCCTCTTTCCTCTGGGCGTTCAGAAACTCATTAAGACGCTCCAGCAGAATATCCCGGCTATTTAATCCATCTGTCGGCTCGTCGGTCCGTCTCCGGAGCTTATGTTTTTTCTTTTTTCTGAAAAAGTGGCGCCGGACTTTTTAATATCAAATAATCAATCTGGATCTATCGGGAGCGTTGAGGGAAGCTGTTAAGGAGTCGACTTAGAGCTAATTATGAAATCTGGCGCCGGAGAGGGAGCGAAGAATAAATATTAATATCTGTGAATCTGCCTTCGGTGTGCTACCTGCGCACTCGTGTAACCGCGAGCGGCGGAATCAATCTCCTTTACTGCCACCTCGAGAGCGGTTATTCCTTCGTACGGGAGTTAACGCGGCTGATAAGTCCCCGTTTGTCCTGCTTAAACTTAATTAGTTAACCCTCTGGATCCCAAAACTCGCCGGCGAGATTGAAAGGGATGTTATCTTTTCACAAATCGGCCAAATATTAGAGCGTTTATCAGAACCAGAAACTGTAAAAACAGAAAAAACGCCTGATTTTCTGCTTTCTGACTGTCCCTGAACTAACCACGCTCAATGTTCTGTGAAGAAACTCAACCAGATCTAAGTATGAAATCATGATATTTGATTAAAAGCAACTTATTTTACAAACATTAGACATGGGTACTGTAGAAGCAAAGCCGATGCTTTAAGCAACGGAGGGAATCCAAACATTGAAGCGCTGCATTATCATTGTCTGATGAATTAAAGTCAAACTCCTATTGCTGTACAATGCACACAGTTTCTTTATTTGATATCCAAATCTTCTTAAAGTGCATATTTCCAAATCAACATCCATATATACGTTAACTCTCAGCATGTTGCTCAGTGGTCAAAAACTGGTTCATCCCCTACATGGACAGAAAGGTTCCTACCTTATGTAGGTAAAATGGAGAATCAACACATGACCGTGAGACCCATTCACACCAAACACAGAACAGCGTTTCCTGATTATGTAAAAACATAAAACACCTGAGTGACTGTAAAGTTATTACATCAACAATCCTTGTTGCCAGCTGTCTTTTACAATCTCTATGTAAACAGTAAAAATATATTGTAGTTGCAAAGCAGCCTGATGGAAATATACACAAACTGACTGAACAGAAGTCTCAGCGAAGGCAAGAGAAGCATCTGTGTTAAAATCTTTAGACTTGCATTTTTGCGTTTCTTTTGCTGATGTTTTTATCCCTTTGGGGCCGAAATCCCACCAACTGTTTGAAAGCTACGCTTTTGTTTTGTTAAATATCGGTGGCAAAAAACTGTCAAAACAAAAAGAATTGTCAGATTTTTAACTTTTCATTGATCCTTGAACTACGTATCCTTGACATAAAAAACAAACAAAAACAAATCTAAGCTTAAAATCACTTTATACACGTCTTCAGCAATTTACTAAAAATTACCCGTTTACACTAAAAAGATTCTGTAAAAAACAAAAAATTCTGCGCTCCGCTACGCAACCATGAAGCCATTATGGACTCAGTTGTGACCGACAGTCATACGACAAAAATTCAAGGACTTTTCGGCTGAACTGCAGGAAGTGTTTACACAGAGCAGAGAGGAGACGAGGATGAAAACTCAATAAAAATGGAGTAAAGCAGGGTTCTAGACAGCGTATTTCAGAGTAGTGGCCCACTACGCTGTCTTTAGGATTGGAAAATTTGACATATTGTCCAGTAAAACGTGCAAATTTTCCCAAGAAATTCGTACATCTACCACCGTCTTCGCTGCTAGCGAATAGTGTTTTGACAGGAACAACCACGTGCACATCGTGATATGAGATTATTCAGGAAAGAATGGAGGTCGTATGTGGGCTAATTTATTTCTCCAGACTCGTGCCACCATGTCGGTCAGTATCAGAGATTCTGTCATTAGCATAACCGTGAATACAATCGTGTGTTTCCGACTAACGTATTTGGCGGGTAATGACACGGTTATGACGTATCCTGAGATATTGTACTCCGCTACGCTGTCAAAAGGTTCTGGTGGGAACCCTGTAAAGGCAGTAAAATGTCTACAGTGTGCATAGATATGGAGTAAATATTTGCTCCAGTGTTCCTCTCCATTGGTAACACCTGTGGACACCTGGGAAAATGTACATGAGAACCAACAAATCCTAATGTCTGTTTCCATTCCAACTTTATTATCCTGCACAAACTCATTTGTAGTAAAAACGGAAAATCTTGGTGTCGAAATGTAGATTAACATAAATTCCAGAGACTACAGAGTAGTAGTGCGTTATATCCGCAATCGCTTAGAAAAAAAACAATAACAACAACTCAAAAAATGCTGAATAGAGTGGTGTGAAAACAGCGTTATTTGTAAAGGTTGTAAAAATGTAAAAAGCAAAACATCGGTGACCACTTGTAAGAACGTTGAAAATGTTGATTCCAGGGTTGTTTTTCTATTTTTGTAAAATAAATAATAAAAGAAATTCAAAGTTTTCTTGTTTTTTAATGCTTTATGGTGATATAACTGGGTCGAACTAATTCTACTGTTTCTACAGAGGTGCAGGACTTTATATCACCGTGAAAAGCATATTTATAAATGTGCCAAAATGTAAACTCTAAACGTAACAGAGGCCTGAAACAACAGCTCTAGCAAACTCAGAGGCAACATAATGCAGACGAGTGGAAAACCCACAGAATAAACCAGCATAATGTTTTAATCTTTCTGATTTACGGCATTGTAAGAGCATCATTCATGACATTTCTGAGTTCGCTCTACTTCTAGTCACGCTTGTTCTGCAGGACTTGCGGTGAAAAATGAGCTCGCTGCGAGTGAAAATGAGAACGAAAACGCCGGAGCGCAGGAGGTTAAAAAGTGTTGTACCGCCGCAGCAGCACAAAGCAAAGTGCTCATTATTCGTCCTGCAGTTTTCCTCCTTGTTCTGTTTCACTCGGTTTGGGCTGAGTCAGAAACACTGAAGGATTCTGCCCGGATCCGCCGAGTCAAGCTGCGCCTCGTACGAAATGTTAATTTTACGACTGAGCAGTTTACAGACGGGGAGACAGGGACGCATCATATTTCATTAGCGCCTGTCGACTGTATTTTAAGGGGGCAATAACGAAGATTTCTACTGGGCCCCATCGCGGAGAAATGACCACAATATATCTGCTGGCGTTGATGGAGGTTGTTGATCAATACCGGTGACTCCGCCGCCGCTGCCACACGGCCTTCTGTGATAAGATTTCCTTCGCTTTCATTTTCCAGCCGCTCCCTGCCTTGGAACAAAAAAAAAAAACCCCACTGGACTTTAGAGAAACTCCCCGAAGTCATAAATTATTTGGCACCTTTAGTCACAGAAGAGCCGGACTGTGCACATCCAGCTCAGTTTTAGGGCAGGCGGCGGATAAAAGCCGAGTGTATTACAGGAGCAGGAGGACAAATATATCCGGGATATTAGTCAAAACCTGACAGAGAGGCAGGAGTGCTCAGTCCTGCGTCTCAAGACTTCAAAAGTGCTCCTGGTGTTCCATCATATCCATTACTTGAGCTGATTCTTTTATATCAGGACAACTGAAAAGAGTTTTTCCTAAGCTGGAAGAAGTCTGAAGATGTGCTGTTTGATGTCTCCAAACACCAGATTTCTTCGGATTATGTTTGTATTTTGGCAGAAGATAGGCGAGTGAACATGTTTTGCATTTCGGAAATTCATTTGGTTCGTTTTATTCGCTATAAAAACTGATTTTTCTCCACTTGGATGCAGCAGAATAAGCTATTAATGAATGCATCATCATCCAAAGAAGTCATTAGCATTCATTTGGAGGTGGTGACGTCCAGCGTTCAATCTGCTTTTTGCTCCGTTTTTGGTCTCCACCACCCAAAATGTTTTTTTAACTTTTAAATATCCAACGTTTTTGGTTTTTTTTTTGTTATATACAGTTGCCTGCTGCAGCTGGAGACTTTGTGGATTTAAGCCACAAGACTTTGAAAAAACACGAAACAAGGAGCTGACAGATAATAAAACAGGTTTCGCTGAGGGCGACCGCCGAGTTGTTTGATAATGACATGTTTGAGCAACGCATAACGAGCAGCTACTTACAAAACAAGCAGTGATTCGTGTACAAGCTCGCCACAAAAAAGCAACTCCATAACTGTAAATAACATCCACATTAAAAATATATATACTTCTATAAACAACAATTTGTTCTTTCACAATGTTACACTATAGATTTTACATGCATTTGGCATAATTTTGTAGAAAACTTGTTTGTTAAGGACTAAAAAATGGCAAATCATTATTTTAGCTGTTATTTTACAGTTTCCCTGTTTTGGTAAAATACAGAAAATATCAACTAAAACCACAGAAAAAAATATTAATTTGCATGTTGACTGTCCAAAATCAAAAATAATTTAAAAATCAGCATGTTTACACGTGGGAATTTAGTTCTTTTACAATGTGTGACCATAAAATCACAGTTTTTCCGTATTTAACTGGCAGTTATGTGGATAAAAAAATGGTGAAATACTGCTGCTTCCAAAAACTGACGTAAACTGTGAAATGTGCTCAAGCTACATTTAGTAATATTGCACAATTTTCACATTTCTGACTTATTTTTTTCACCTAAAATGACATTTTGTTGTTACAAAGACAGTAAAGAACCGATAAAAGTCACCAGCGCTGCATTCCAAGTACAGTAACGGTGGTTTGGATGGCCACAGACATTGAACTTTCTGGTGACGAAATCTTGGAGAAAACCTTCTGTCCACATTTGAAAAATCAAGTAAGTCCTGGAACCGTGTAACCAGAGTTTGAACAGAATCTGGTGGGTTTTTTTGCCAAAAAAATTGCCAGACTGGCATCATTAATCAGAGCCAGAAACTGTAAAAACAGACTCATCTCTCAGCCAAATCTACACCTAAAATCGTGATATTTTAATGAAAATGACTAAAAATCCTGAAGCATTTAACAAAACTTGCTGCATTCTCAACATTTAAAATATACAAGTAAGTCCTGCAGCCATTGACTTCCACCATCAACACAGAAAACACTCAAAGACATTTTAAATAAGTCCTGGAGACTGAAGGTGACTCGACCTTCTACATCTGGATTTATCTGTTATCTAAGACGTAACATCGTCCCAAAGCATCAAGAACTGGGATCAAATAAAAGTTTAGAATCCAGGTTGTAAGTTTAATTATTTCTCTATTTCCGGGGAGTTGAACTCTACTTCAGTGAGTTATCTCAGAAGTACCGGGCTGTTGATGTTCACTCAAACTGTGCATTCAGCTCTTTGAGTTTCTGAAAGCTGTGCAGGATAAAACCTCCAAACTGCTTAGTGTCCGTAAAAAGCCGGCCAGAGGCGAGTGTTTACGACCCGGACATGCTGCTTCTCGTGTTTGCAAGTTCGTCCTTTTGTGCTGCTAATTATTTATTTCGCATTTCGCCTTCAATTAGCCGCTTCTGTTGCGGAAACGATTAGCCCGCGGCGGCCGTATCGACGGCGGGCTTCGCCGAGACGAGGGGACTCGGCGTTGTTAAAACGACAGAACGAGGCTCCTCCGTCGTGATTCAGTGGCTCTGTGCAGCCTTCAATCACGCCGCTGCTCTTCTGAGACCTCTAACTCGGCAGTTTGAAAACAATTAGACCAGAGAAGGAGCACGGAGACGCCGCGCAGACAGATGCACCGCAGCACCAGGACCACAATAACAATTATGCTAACTGTTCATCCATCTCTCTGCAGTTTGCTGCCCGACGCTCTGGAGGTTTGTGCGACTAATTCAGGGAGTCGTGTGTGACTGTCCGGTGTTTCATCTCGAGCCTCTTTTCTGAGGCATCAAAGACGAGGTCTGAAGTCTTTCGGCGGAAGCCTTGCAGTCCGACCACGTTCCTCCCCGCCTCCACAAACAGCTGACATCTTGCTCTGGAGCCGGATGTGTCGTTGATAAGGACCGGCAGTGTGGTCTGTATTCAGAGCTCCCTGCTGGTATCAATCACTGTCAAGGCGCTTCAAAACCCACTTAAGCTGCCGTTCTCATGGGCTCTAGAGATCACACGCCGTAAGTCGTCCAAGAACAGGATGTGACTGTTAAGGAGCCGCGCTGCCTCTTCCCATTTCCCACAACATCGACGGCGAGCGCTCCCCGAGACGTCATGCGGCTTTCATGAAAGGAGCTGAAGCCTCCACGTAATAAAGTCCTGCAGCAAGTTTTCAGCTTCACATGTTCACTCAGAGCGCACCGTCAGAAGCTGAACAGAAGGGAGCACAGTGGGGACGACGCCAGCAGGTTTTTATCGGGGCAGTAGATTGATTAAAAACAACACCGTGAGATCAGCTAATCCAAGACCAGCTGGAAAGTTTCAAGAGCAAAGTCATGTTTACAAAATCACCAAACCACCACCAGTCATCAGAGCAAGAAACTAAAAACAGAAGCAATTTTCAACTTTCAGACAGTCCTTGAACTACTCATTTGTAAATGGCCGTTCCATCAGGAAATGCAGCCAAAGCTAAGCCAATAAGCTAAAAGAAAGTCATCAGAATTACTTTATTCTTCCCATTTCATTTAAAGATTCTCCAAAATAAACCATTTAGCACCAGACTGAGAAAAAACTAGAGCAAGAAACCTAGAAATCAATTTCAACTTTTCACTAGGCCTTGAATGCACCGTATATTATCTGCAGTTAAGTCAAGAAAAACAACAAATGTTATTTTTAAAATTAATTTCTAATTAAATGTTTTGAAAAATCAAAAAAATTACACTATTTATCATCACCAAAAACTATTAAAACCCCCCAAACTATTGTTTTTCCAGCAGTCCTTGAACATATCATGTATGACATGAGGTTTAGTCACAAAAATGAACAAAATCAAAGCTTAAGACGGTGATATTGCATCAAAACCACATTATTCTACATGTATGATTTAAAACAATTGCCAAAGAAACACAAACTAAACTAAAAATGATTCATTCCTCAGCTCAAACTGAAAGAATTGTTGGATTTTCACTAGTCCTTGAACGCATCATACATGATTAAGTCAAGAAAAACAACTAAATTTAGGCTTTAAATTGTCATGTTTTACCAGAATCACTTTATTCTGTGCATCTCCATTTTTTTAAATTGCCAAAAATAAACCTTTTGCACCAGATTCAACCAAGAAGCCATGATTGACTATGATCAACAGAAAGTTTTCCACTAAACTGTCGACAGTGTTTACGCAGAGCAAAGAGGACACAGCTCGCGAGATTGAAAGCAAAACGAGACGGACTTTATCAGTAAAATAAAGCCACATGACTCAGAAACAGCATACAGAGGAAGAAGTTGCTGGACGACACATTCAGCACGATGAAACGTCTTGTCTAGAGTTTGGAGGTGAAAAATTAGCCTACAAAACAAAAGCTAGAAGCTATTATTCCACGTTTTTAATGCCAAAATGCCAAAACAACAGCCCAAGTTAGCCTTTGGCAAACTCTGTGGCAACGCAATACAGTCAAAAAAGCCGACGTAACGCGTCTTATTAAGGCCAGAACGGCTTCGACGCTCCTTCACATTGATTCTGTACGTCGCTAAAACTCTCCTGGAGGGACGAACACCATTCTGTCAGAAGATATTCCATCATCCAACACCAAAGTCTCCCATAGGTGTTCGCTTGGGCTGAAATCTGGAAACCATTCAGTGACTCCTTAATGCTCGATGAATGGGAGCATTGTCATCCTCAAAGAGTTCATCCCGTCGGGGTAGAAATGATCCCTAAATCCTTCACACAATTCATAAATACCTTCACCAAACATTGTTTCCCACCTGGCCGGCAGCTCTGCACCAAACGCAGCCATTCAAACACTGGAGGCCCCACGCATTCATCGAAATAAAACCCCCAGAAAGCTTGATCCTGGCACCAATCTCCACATTTAATAACTCAACAAATGAAGCTGGTTTTGATCCACCGTGAAACTAACATACAGCTGACTCCTCCCCCCTGTTTAAATTAGTAGAAACACCTAAAACAGTTGTGTGTAAAGCAGATTGTTGTGGCGTCCTGTACCATTATTTTTAATGTTGATTAATCCGTCAATTAGTTTTTTCATTCATCGACTGGTTGTTTGTTCTATGAAATTTCAAAAGAAGACGAAAAATGCTGGATCAAATCCAAAGATGTTCAGTTTACTGTCACAGCGGTGGAAAGAAACCAAAGAAAACCCAAAACCCAAGTTTTTTATCCACAAGTATTGATACTTTTGGACGTCATTATCCAGGTTTTTGACATTTTTGACCCTTCGTATCTAGTTTATTGCCACTTTTGGATGTTAATATCAAGGTTTTTCACACTTTTGAGAGTTAATATCCATATTATTAGTAATTTTGCGTGATAATATCCAGGTTGTTGACATTTTCGTCCATTCGTATCAAGTTTACTGATACTTTTGTATGTTATTATCCAAGTTATTAATACTTTTGTATGATAATATACAGATTTTTTACATTTTTTTACATTAACATCTAGTTTATTTACACTTCTGCATGTTAACATCAAGGTTTTTCATACTTTTGAGAGTTAATATCCATACTATTGGTACATTTGTATGTTAATATCCAGGTTTCTTGAGAATTTTAGCATCTGAAATTCAGGCTGATGACTAGGTTAGGGAAACTTCTGTGCATTATATCTACATTAATCAACAGTTCATGCATTCATATGCTTGCTTAACCAATTGGCTGTTTGGTCTATAAATTTCATAAAATAGTGAAAAATGTCAACCACCATTTCCCAAAACCCAACATAGTAAATGTCTTGTTGCTACCACAACCTAAAGATATTTATTCTACTGTGACAGAAGAAGAAAGAAACCAGAAAATATTCACATTTGCACTCGTCATCATGAACTGAACCCCCAAAAAGGGTCATCCAGGCACCAGGACACAACTAATCAAGCCGGTTTTGATCCTACTTGGAAACAAAAATACAGCCGCTTACTTCCTCGATTTAAATTTGTGAAAGGACCTTGAACAAATGTGTGAAAAGCAGATTGTTGCGATCAAAGCCCTCCTGTGTTGTTTTTTTTTTTCCAATCGCCTAACTTCGCCAAGCAACCAGGAAGAGAGTAAGCAAAACAATGAGGTGTAAGCACATTGATGTGGACTTCATGGCTAGAACCGGGTTCGCTCGAGGCTCGGAGCACGAGGAAGTTTTCTCGTCCAAATGCGAGACCGGCCTGTTTTTGGCCGTGCTGCTACTAGGAGTCATTGTGTTTATCCTCCTGGCTGCCGTGCAGAGTCCTCGGCTGAATGCTGAACGGATGTCGCTGTGGAAATCACGCTAACAGAGATGACAACAGAACGAAAACATGCCGCCGCGCTGCAGGCTGCATCTCAACACATCACTTCTGCTGCGCTCACATTTACTCGGTGTCTACACCTGACTGCAGGGGACTCGCTCGCTTCCAGTTTATTGATGCTTTTGTTTGTTGATATCGAGGTTTCTGACACTTTTCTGCGCTAATATCCAGGGTACTGATACTTTCTTGAGCAAAAATCCAGGTTCTTGATACCTCTGAGTGTTAATATCCAGGTTTTGGATATTTGGGATGTTTAATATCCAGATTAGTGATATATTGGTACGTTAATATCCAGGTTGATATCCAGGTATTGGACATTTTTAAGGATTGAAACCCAGGTTGATATGTTTGGCATTCATATCTGGGTTGTTGGTACTTTTGTGCTTTAATATCCAGTTTAATGATGCTTTTATGTGTTAATATCCAGGGTACTGATACTTCTGAGTA
>NW_007580009.1:0-7645 GCF_000690725.1 Stegastes partitus
GCTTGCGGCTTTAATTCAAAATTGAAGGCTTACTGAACCAGCATGGCTACCACAGCATCTTGCAGCAGCATGCTATTCCATCCGCTTTGCATTTAGTTGACTCGCAACCAGAAGTTCTCCGACCGTGAAAGAATTCTGATTCTTCAACTTTTCAAGTTCTTTGATTTGCTGTCTCAGAAACAGTATCCTGTGGCAAAAGAGAGAGAACAAGCAATTAGTCACATGAAGGTTTCATTTACATCGACAAGAGGTGCAAACTACCCACAAACTGTACAGAAAAGATGGAGGCAGCAACTGCGTCCATCCGTTGGTTTGTGGACTGCTCTTCTGAAGCTTCAACTCTGATATTTGTCTTTATCTTGGTCTTTTGAAACAGGACGTATCTGACATAAGCCTGGGTTATGCCTGACACGTCCGCATGGCTCTGTGCGGAAAAATTGTGTCATTTTAGCAGCCACGTTCGGGGGCCCATTTTTTGTAGTTTTGTAGGTGGTACTGTTGAGCCATTTTTGAGCCATTTTTCTATTGAGGTGTGTATTCCCCCCTAATTCTAACATTTTTCGCCAGGTCTGATGTGTGTGGCAAGTTTTGTGTGTGTAATGAATAATAATAGTAATAAACAAACCCGAGCAATTCCAATAGGGTCTTCGCACCCTTTTGGGTGCTCGGACCCTAAAAAAATGATAAAATCAGCAAAACTGAAAAAAACACAACTGTGAATGTAATTAATATCAATATCTGTCACTTTGTCTAAAAGCTGCTGAAAAAATCCATATTTAGTTTAATTAACAAATAATCACAGATGTAGTTCCTTTATCCCAGCAAGCAGAGAACGTTCTCACAATGTTTTTTACAAGTTCTAGTCATTTTTGAAAGACAACATTTCAATCAAATGTTCAAAGAATGTTTTAAGAATATTTTAATTTCTAATAATGTTCGTATAAAGTTAATGTAATGTTCTAATGTCAGCATTCAGAGGACGTTGTCAGGAACACATTCTATGATAACAAAGAAGGGATGTTCTCAAAATGTTAAAAAAAAAAAAAAAAAAGTTTTCCAGATGTTACTGAGGCCTCATATTATTTTTTTACAAAAAACTCCATAATGTGGTATATAAACAAAGGATGATTGGGGCTGTTGTTCAGGGAAAACATTACAGAAGGTAAGTTCCTCTGTGTGTTGGCAGAGTGCTTACCTTGACTGACAGGTGCCTCAGCCAATCACAGTCAGCCATAGTTCATCCCGCCTTTGCTCAACCTCCTCAGATCACCTGAATCAGAAAACACAATGCTCAGAGTTAAACCTACTGATGTTAGAGGCCTCAAAAGTTGGTGAAATGTCTCAGCCTGCACAGACTGTGACCTCAGGGTGGCGCTGTGCTGTTTCTGCAAATCCCAGTGCATGCTGGGAGTCACCCAGCTCCGCCCCCCTTCCCCCACCTGTGTGCAGGTGTATAAAGGAGTCTTTCTCTGGATGGAAACAGACTCCAGCAGCTGCTCACACTGAGATCTTTGTCAAGCCGTCGCATTTCCAGCAGGAAGATGGAGAAGCTGTTCACTCTCTGTGTCGCTTTGAGCGCTGCCGCCTCAGGTAACAAACCTCAACAAGATCACCTTTACCTTCTCAGCTTTTCACGCTTTTCTGAGTGTTTGTTCCACTGCGGTTCAGAGCAGAAAGATAGATGAACACCTGAAAAAGTTAAGAGGTCAGAGAGAGAATCATCCTTTAGTTTATAGATCGACTGGAAAAACCTGACCGAGTCTGCAAATGGAGAATATCTGAGATTATTTTTTATCATTACCTCAGCAAATCATAAGAAGAGAGTTAAAGTGAGTCTGAGTTGACGTTGATAAGAGTCTCCTTTGGTCGCAGAGATTCACTTTCCTGTAAATCTCATGTTTCAGAAACATGTTGACTTTATCTGATCGACTGCAGCAGAACAACGAAGATCAGATTCTTAGAAACTAAAATCTGAAGCTTTCAGCAACTCAAATGTTGCGTCTTTGAAAATCTTTGAGTTTTCAATAAAACAAGAAACTGAAGACGTCTCAGCCTGGAAACACTGAACAGAAAACCTTTCAAGAACGATTTATAGACTCACTTTTCTGTTTCGACCTCACAGCTTTTAAAAGTTGTTCATTAGAACTTGAACATTACTTAGCTGGTTCTCTGTAATATTTTTCAGGTCAGTTTGGTTCAGTTTTTATCACTGATCTGTTATCTTCAGCTTATTAAACATTTATTAATCACTTTTTCAAACAGTTCAGCCCTAAAAGGTTAATGAAGGTTGATTTTCAGTTACAGTGTTAGCTTCTAAACGTCAGTAGAACAAGATACCTGCGTTCAGTTTCACAGTGATGATGTGTTATAAGTCAAGCGCTCCTCTTTCCTTCTTGCCCCTGAAACAACGTTACAGAAGCTGAGCTCAAGTAAACGGGGGAGGTTTGTTCAGCAGGATCACAGTTGAACTTCTACTGTCTCACATCACATGTCTGTAGGTAGGCTGCTGGTGGAAGGAAATCCACTCTGAATGAACTGTTTTCAACTGTCAAAACAGATTTCTTATGCTGCTCTTTGGTTCTCATTTCATTTAGTGTTACACAGCAGCTTTTTTGTGTGTGTAAAAAAAAAAAAGTCTGCAGACTTGCATCATTTTTGAACAAATTTAAAGTCATTTTGGACAATTAATCGTTTTTTTGACAATTTTTGAGTAATTCTGGAAGCATTTCAAGTCATTTTGGACCCAGTCGGATTTCTATGGTTATTGTTTAGGGTCATTTGGGACGTTTTCTTAAATTAATTTTGGATAGATTTTAAGTCATTTTGAATTTTATTGGTCATTTTGAACTTCTTCTACATAATTCTGGACATATTTGAAAGTAATCTGGATATTGTTTTTGGACAAATGTGATGTAATTTTGATGTAGTTTTTGTCAAATGTGAAGCCTTCACATCCTGGAAACAGAACAAAAACATGATTTTGTCAACTCTTTCTCACTGCTTCTCTGTGAACTATGCATTGTTGATTTATAGTTCCAGAGAAGCAGTTCACCTGTTTATTTAAATTAATGTTAATATATTTGTTTTAAAAAATAAAGTGTGTCAAAGGTTTCTATTGAGAGAAAACATTTGAGGAAAATACTCTACAGATTCATTGATTATACCTGCCACCAATTCAGACTGTTTTCTTCTTCTTCCATTAGTTTCCTCACAAACAACCCTTGTTTCCATAACAACCGTCTCAGCATCGGCAACCACCAATCCAGTTGTTTCAACACAACCTGCATCCATGACAACCATGACAACCTCCAGGAGTGAAACCAGCAGCTCCACCTTAGGCCTGTCAGCTTCTCCTCAATCTCCCACTACCACCAAAGCTGCTCCCAGCAACACTGCAGCTGCTTCCAGTACTACCAATAGCACCACAGCTGCTCCCAGCAACACCACAGCTACTCCCACTACTACCAATAGCATCACAGCTGCTCCCAGCAACACCACAGCTGCTCCCACTACTACCAATAGCATCACAGCTGCTCCCAGCAACACTGCAGCTGCTCCCAGCACTACCAGTAAGGCCACAGGTGCTACCAGTAACACCACAGCAACAACTCTTGAATCCTCCAGTGCAACAACACTGTCTCTAACACCCTCCGTGACAGTTTCCCCTGGCAACAACACCCACAGCAACTCCACCGTGACAACGCCCTTCACTGCCATGGCAACAAGCAATGGGACCACCATGACACCGAGCAGCTCGATGGCACCAGTGGTCAGTGGTGGTGGAGGTGTTCCTGGGTGGGGCATCGCTCTACTGGTGCTGGCAGCTCTGGTGCTGCTGCTGCTGCTGCTGCTGCTCATCGCACTGGTGAGTCCAGTTTACTGCTTTAATAAAGTTGATTTGGTTCTGTTGCATCAGATTTGGAAAAGTTGCAGTAGTGACTTTTCAGAGCAGGTTCAGTGACATCACTGCCTCTCTGCTAAAGGCCTATTATCTACACTTTAATTCACAGCTTTAATAAGGTTTTAGTACCAACTTCTGGAGCAGTGTTTCTATATGAAAGACATGAAGAATGTTTTAAAAGAAAATCAGGATTGTTTCCATGAACTGCTTCAGTGTAAATAAACTCAGCAACATAATGTCAGCAGAGGGGGGCGCTACAGGCTGAATCAGCCAATTTCTAAAAAACCTCAAAGAAGAAGAAACAACTAAAACCTTGTTCATCTAAAAAGACAAAAACCTGAGGAACTGTTTTTAATCTGGAAAGTTGTAAATATTCTCTAATGTCAGCTGATGTCGGCCATGTTTGAAGCCGTCAGAAACACCTGATCAGTCATGTGATTTGAATGTTGGCATTGTCTGAACTATACATCACCTAATGTGCCGCTACCCTTACATCAGCAGATGCACCGTTAGCTTTACATGAGCCAAGGTAATGTTGGCTTTATGTCTGTTAATGTAACATTAACTTTACATCATTAAATGTATGTTAGGTTTAAAAAATAAACTGCTGAAAGACCTCAAAGAAAAGAAATAAACCAAACTTTGTCCATCTACAGAGAAAAAGTATTCAGGAAAGTTGTTCTGAGTCTGAGCTGATGTCGGCCACGTTTGAAGCTGTCAGAAACAGCTGATCAGTCATGTGACTTAAATGATCACTAATAAGAAAACGTGCTTCCATTTCAAATGAAGCTCATTAACTCCTCTTAGAAAAAGTTAAAAACCACGTCAAGACAGCAGAAGAGCATGATTTCATATTTCCATTCACTATATCCAACACAATGCTTCAAAATGGGGATTAAAGTTTTTTAAATATAAAATTTTACTTTTATTTCCTCCTTGACATAAAAACTCCAGACTGGATGCTAAATCAAACTTCAGATTTATGATCAGTCACAGAGGAAGAGCTTCAAAGCAGCAGAAAAATGAGAACGTGAATGAAGTCCAGACTCCTGGACGATCACTGAAGGACTTTTGTTCTGTAGTTTGTGAGCGACAATAATTTGTGAAATAGGAAACCGGAACAAAGCTGCAGCAAATTGAAAACAGTTTGTAGCTGCATGTGGACACAAACCACCGACTAAGTTTATCAGATTCATCTAAAACTGGTCAAAATCTGACAGTAATCTCACTTTTCTCCAGTAGCAGCGTCTCTGTGCAGTAACTAAGGCAGAGTTATTGAAAAGCCTTCAGCAGCAATCTGTGTAAAATATGTAGTCTTGACTTATGTTTGATTTGTACGGAAAGGAGGTATTATATGTATTTATGACTGAAGGTAATGTGATATGGACTGAGTGAGTAATGTGTAGTACCTGCTAAAGGTTTCACCATCACGCTGGCTGTAGTAACTGAGTCTGTGCTGTGTGTGCAGCTGGTGTGGTGCTGCTGTAGGAAGCGCTCCAGCGACTTCAGTCCCTACGACAACCTGATCCACAGAGACGACATCCCTTTGTACACCACACACAGCCGCTTTGAGGCCACCAACGGGAGGGCATACGTAAGTCCAACTTTATACAAACATTTGATGTGAGTTTTGTTTTTCAGGGCATAAACCAATTGTTGGTGATCAATGAAGGCCGATATCTGGAACCAGTATTAATTAGAAGCTATAAATACTAACAGCATGTAATAGTAGGAACCTGTCATTCATAAGTGGACTTCTTCATTAGCAAGGATGAATATAACTCAATATGTACAATAGGAAAAAGAGTGATGACATCAGAGTGTCACATGACTCAGGGCGTTCTCCTCTGTTTACTGATCAATCAGTTTCTTTCTGTTCTTCTCTTTTTATTTCCTGCAAAGGGTCAGATCTTAAAGCTTTATTTCTTGTTTTTCAGACTCTGTTTTCGTTTAGTCTATGCCTGCTTGATAACTTAGCTGCAAGCCGTTAGCATAGCCTTAGCCACTGTGAAAGCAGGTAATGTCCTGATTTGTGGAGATGTTTGTCCTCCTAGTTCAGTTTCTGCAGTTTGTGTCTCTGCAGAGAGAGACGTGTCTGTCAGTTAGAACAGTGTTGAAGTTAATCTGGCTTTAGAAACGCGTTAAGGTGCTCTAGACAGCCTTAGCCGCAGGTGAAGTGACACCAACAGGTGAAGTGACACCAACAGGTGTTTTCAGGAGAAACTGTGGAACATTGTGGTGTTTATTACAACTTCCCCTTCAAACAGCTCTGCTAACTGGAGCTGCTAAAGTTTGATAATGTGCTCATCTGTCTCTCTGTGTAAACAACAGCATTCACTGATTGGTTGTCACTCTGATGTGTAACCAATCAGATAGTGCTGTGAGCAGGACATTACTGAGACCATAGGATGACTGCAGACAGAGAGGAGGCTGCATAAGAGCCAAAGGAGAACATTTAACATATTTTATCGACAATTGCTTTTTGAAATTTGACACAAGAAACAAAAGCAGGAAGCCCGTTCAATAAATGATCTAATGTATAAACAAGAAGACAGAAAGTGAGCTGTGGGGAGAGTCGTTGTTATATTTCTTTAAACCAATCACGGTCACAGGCAGAGCTTCTGTCATCAAAATTGTCATTAAAAACAGATAATGCACCGGTAAAAACTAGTAGAGCTGCTGCGAGGTTATAGTGAAGAAAGCAGTAAGACAGATAGAGGAAGGACACAGCTGACTGCATCACAGTGAGTCAGACTACATGACCAGAGTCAGTCAGAATAAGGTGCAGCACAGCAAACATCAGCTGCTTCAATCTGAAGCACAACATGAACCACAGAAAAAACATCAGTCTGTGCTGAGTTAAGCTGAATATGTAACTGGGTGTGTTGGAGCTGGAAGAGGTAACAGTTATTCAGCTGTTTGCACTGTGATGAGTCAAAGTTTAAACGGGCATTAGAGGAAATCCGACCACCACCTTCCTGTGATATGATTAATATCACTATGACAACAGAGAGCTGTACAAACAAGAGCTGAGAGTGAATGAAATGAATGACTGTTGACTTTAGTGGTAAAAAATAGCTCTGATTATCTTTAGTTTTTGTTATGTGCGCATTAGCACTCAGACTATTGATGGTTCTGTAAATCATTACTGTCAGTCAGAGCTTGGATTTATTGTCAAGCCTCTATTTAAAAAGTTACGTAAAAGTCCTTAAAGACAAAAATGTCACACTGTAAAAATGTTCTATATTAATATTATTTTCCATGGGGCTAGAGTCTATCCCAGCTGACTCAGGGTGAAGGCAGGGGATGCCCTGGACAGCTCACCAGTCTATCACAGGGCTACACATAGAGACATTTAAACTCCATTAAGAAAATCATCATTTCAGCTGTTTCTGCTGCTGAGGAGGAGTCAGACCTACATGAGGCTGATGGAGGATTTTCCAGAATGTCAAAATATGTCTTTAAGGTAAATATTCATTCCCATAATTAATCTTTTTCAGGAACAAATGGATGAACCGTCGAAGAGCCGAACAGGGACGTACACCATCAACCAATAATCAGCAGAGAGGAGCAGTTCATCGCAGCATTTTTACATGAAACATGCAACTTTTTGTATTTTGTTGACTTTTTAAACTTGAAATTAAATGGATTTTGATTTTTGTTGATGAACATCTGACAATATCACTGTTTATCTCGTGATTGTTTATTTATTGTCTGTAAGGAACTGTTGAGCTTTGTTTTTTT
>NW_007580009.1:8435-31023 GCF_000690725.1 Stegastes partitus
ACCACTGCTGCACCTTGCAGCCCTATTTAAAAACATAATTACAGTAATTGTTATATTTTAGTAAACCTTAAAAAAACATATCTGGTATCATAGTGTATATGTTGCTGATGTCATCTTTATCCTATTTTCATTTATTTTGAATTTTATTGTCACTGTTTTATATATATAAATCCTACAATTGTAATTAATTATTCAAATGATCAGACATTTAAATAAAAAAAACAAAACATATAATTTACATAGATTTTGGTCCTTTATTGTTGTTTTTGATATAATGATTTAATCACACCGACAAAATTTTTGATATAACAGTTATTGTTAACTATTATTATGTATTCTTTTATTTTGTTTTTAAATGGTGTTGCTGCCACTAATGGCAACGATCAGATTTCAGTTAATTAAATGATTATTCTTTCCATATATAATAGATATAATACTGCATCAATTCTTTAATATTTCACCTATGTAGTTTTAATTTGTGTTTTTCACTGTATGCCTCTGACAACAGTAACAATTCCAGTTATTATATATCAAACTGTCAAAGCATCACATATTTATCAGATCACAGAATATTCTGTTATAATTCCTCCTTTTACTGTTTCACATATTAATGTCAGTAGTTTTTTGTCTTTAAAAAATTATAACTATATTAGTTCTAAATGTTCAAACTGATCATTTGATATAAAACACACTGTGGTGACTATAATTACATGTTTACTGTTAAAAAATTTTCAGTGCCATTTTTATTATTAACAGTAAATTTCACTGTTAGTCTCTTTTGTATTGTTATATTTTGTAAATTTGAAACCTTTTTCAGACAACAATGCTCTTTATGATTAAATCTTAACTCTTATTATGACTCCAACATCCTGTTTTCCTTTCCTTTGTTTGTAATTGGAATAATTTCTGTTAACCTTTAAAACCAAACACTAGCTTGTATGATGTTACACACACACACACACACACACATATTTCTGTTCTGGCAGCTCAGAGTTCAGTTTGGCAGCAGCAACTGTGTCCCACTTTATTCTTTATTGTGTTTGCAGCAGGAAAATTCCACTCTGAAAGTGGATCCTCATTGTTGCAACTTCGAGACCTTTTTTTTTTCAGCCAAAGTCCAAGTTTATTATTTTTTTTCTAAGCTTCATCACAAAGAGCTGCACAAAGACGGAAAGGGAAGACGAAGGCGTGTCGAGAGACTCATGAGCTCAGAGCGTACGATAGAATAAAGACGCCTTGTGTGTGTGTCAACAAACTGACTCATTTCACTTTTCTATGTTCAGTTTCTGTTATTCTGACTGAATAAACGCAGGGTTTCTACTCTCCACATTTTTCATCTTAAACTCTGGTACAAGTTCCGATCTTTATTTCAAGTCATTGAGTTACTCCTCAGTTTGCTGTGGCCACTCAGCAGCTCTCACTGCTTATTACTCACCTATCAGGTAACTTCAGGTATAAATCTGGGTTGTTAGGACTATGACTGGTTCACTTCTTGCATCACCGTGGTAACTGAGGCTGAACACCTGAGCTGCTCCAGAACAGGAGATGTTCCAGATAGCTAGTATTAAAACGCCTCCTGCTGACCAATAAGATCTCTGGAAAATATCCTCACGACTCCTGCAGATCCTGCAGAGCACGTTTTAGTGTCTTTACTGATGTTTCCTCTGTGTGTTTTTAACAGAGTCGCCTCAGAAACCTGAAAAACACCTGGTGACAGGAGAGTTCTGTGACTTCTGACAGGTGAGTCAGAGCGGTTTCTTAACCACCTTTCTTATCAGAGTGTTTCAGGGCTCGGCTGCTCCATCACTCTCTGGGCTTTTACTTTTTATTTATCTTCTGTGGGTAAGTTTGTCTTTCCTCCTGAATCCTGATGTCAGGATATTTTACACTCCTCTCATACAAAACTACCTGTTCTGTATGAGATAAGTTTTTCTTTTCAAAAAGGTATTTTAGTTAATGTGTCACTAGTTTTAAGAGATGGATGACTTTCTTGGGAAATTCCTTTAAATTTGCAGATGAACAGCAGCTCATTTTTAAAAAATTATATAGAAAGTTTCTGTGAATTTAGGTGGAAAATACAGAAGCTTAGTGTCTCATGAAGAGAACATTGAATCACCTTTTCTTTTCCTTCAGAGAACCAGATCAGCTCCTGTCATGCTGCCAGTCAGACACTTCCAGTGAGGAACCTTCCTGAGAAAAAAAAACGATTATTGAACCTGGACTAAAATTTTTAAGAATAAGTTCAGCCTCCAGTACAGAACCAGAGCAGCTCAGGATGCATCAAACGGAGAAGTAAGAATAACAGTAAAATAAAACTTTATTATATTTAATGAAGCCCTACAAAGTTTTACTTTCATACTCTGAATAATTTCAGAGTTACAGGCCCATGAAATAAACAAAGGTGAAATCAGATTTCACACTTTTTAATGTTTCTGTTATTTCTGAGACTCATGACTTCATCAGTGCAGCAGGTGGACACATTGAAGGTTCAGTTTCTGTTACAAACTGCAACCAGATCAGTTTTACATCCATCCAGGTGGCACAATTCTAAAGATCTAGTTTTTGTTCATTTTCCCTTTAACCAACTTTGAACATCAATATTATGGGATACATCCTAGTTTGAACAGTAAAACTGCAGCAGTCTAATGTCTATAACATAGAGTGATAGAAACAAGCGTTGGTCCCTGGATGTGTTTTTGTTTTCTGATGATTCACCAGAGAAAACTTTAAAAAGTGCATTTTGTGTAAACTTTCATTGAAGCATGTGTGATGACGGTTGGTCAGAACAAGTTAGAGCAAATGAAAGGTCTCATTTTTAAACACATTTAATGCCAGGATCATCTTCTAGACACCATTCATTCTGTGGAAAATATATATATATTCTGGTCATATTTTATGCGATGAATATTTTACATTCAAAGGTTGCTGAGTTCAAAACAAACACTGTTTTCTGTTAGCCTTCATGAAGTTGACTTTTGTTGCTTTTACGTTCCTCTCAGCTGTTAGAAGTGATGTGAGCAGTTGAACTATCATAATATCTCCTAATATGACTGTTAGTGAGGTTTATATTTGGTCCCAGGGTTTGTGTTTCCTCCATGTTTTTGATTAGATTTGTGCAATCATTAGACTTTATTCCTATTGTTATGAATCGAGTTATTGTGTTGTGTACATATGTATTTATTCCATTTTTCACCAAGTTCCTTAACTTACTAGCAGCAAGAGGGCAGTGCTGCCATTTTGAGTTGATAGGTGTGTCAGCTCAGGCCTGAAGGGAGAGCAAGGCTTCATTAGTGGGTCCTGGGCGGATGTGTTCTCTTTTGTTTGCCATTCATGCCAGTGCAGGGAGGAAGGTCAGAAATCTTTATTATGGTATGTAGAGACAGTTTGAAGTGAATTTGAAGGGTACAATTGTAACTGGTAATTTAATTTACGTCGTGTTGGGATGTCGGTTTCCGGATTTGGTTTGTTTAATGAATAATGTGAAGCATATGAAGTGTTAGTGCCAATCATTTTGATTTGGAATTATTAAAATGGAGAATTTAAATGATTGTTGATGGATTAATCAATTAATATGGGTTTGTGTTTTTATTTTTTTTTAAGGTTGTCAACTAGCAAACACTCAACCTGATTCCCTTTTTTGAAAAGATTAAATAAAGATGGGAAATGAGTGGAGTTGTCCAGCGTCCTCTGTTGTCTTCAATGCCGAGTCGAGTTTAGGCAGAAGTTCAAAACCCAAATAACTCCACACCTGTTAATAATATAATCAGTATCTGGTTTTTGGGGGAAATTGAACTCACAAGTTTTAAGCTGTTTTGCCTAATTTAGTGTTTTATTCTATTTTACTTTGTTCTGAAATGTGATTTTACTGGATCTATGGTGTCTTGATTCGTTGCTGTCCGTCTGTTAAGATGGCAGCACTTCACTCAGGTCCTTTTAAACCTGCTGCACAAATAAATTTTATTTAATTGACAGAACAACAGCAACACACCACAGACACTTGGACCAGCAACATGATGCAGGTCCAAGTGTTTAATCTCAGCTGGACTCTCCTCAGTACCTGATAAAGTGAGTCTGCCAACACAGGAAGCTGATTGGAGGAGCTGACTCCGCCCACTGAAGGCAGCCATGACTCAACAGCTCCTGATCCAAACTCAGGTTTGTGTTGTGTTGGTTGAAGGTGTGACGGAGCAACGTGACTCCAGCTGCTGCTGACACTGATCACAAATATCATCAATAATATAAAGAATTAATCTGCAAGGAGCTTGTTTGTTCAATGACATCATCAGAAAAAAAGTGCTTAGTTCTGCTTTCGTCATTTTAAAAACTGACCTTTAGCTGTGATTTTACATTTTTTGAAAAAACGTGTCATTTTAAAGACTCTTTAGTTTTAATAATTCTGGTAATTATTATTTCATCTTACAAACATCCCAAATTCAAGCAGAGAAAAAAGTATTCAGACCTTTTATTCGAGTCAAAGTACCGACACAACAAAGTAAAAATACTCCCTTACAAATAGAAAAACTCCTTTTTTAGCAGCAGAACATAGTTTGCAGTGAAAGTTCTGTTTGTTCTTCTGACTGATGTATGATCAGATTATTTTCATCAGCAGCAGGTTGGCGCTACTTTAAACTCCTTTATATCCAGTTATATACTTTGATTCTATTAGTTTTTTAATTCATGGTTTTTATTGATATATTATTGATAGTTTTTGGACATTTTTTTTTTGAATATTTGAGGCATTTTATTGATTTTTTCAGTCTTTTTTTAGACACTTTATTTTAGGTGTTTTACTTAAATACATGCACTTAGTTACCTTCCACCATCACAAAGACTCAAGGATGGCGAGGGCGGCGTTTGTAGTGAGAAAACTGAAAATGATGTGTATTCTGTGTGTTTAAGAAAAACAACAACAACAAAAAGGAAATAATCTTTCTGGTTTTGTTAAAGGACTGGATGAACTCTGCTCAGTGCTGCCACCTGCAGCCCCGAAGGCTGTTTCACCTCAGAGCAGCTGACAAACATGATTACAAAAATATTCAAGTATTGTCATTAAAGCAGCATAAGTCTGGTGAAAATAATGCTAACACCACCACTATTTTGCATTAAATAAATAATATTGATGGTGTAATGTGTTTGCTGCGATGAACAGGACACCTGACAATTATTTTCACTGTTGATTGTTCTCTCCATTAATCAGTAACTTGTTTTGTCAAAGATATTTCATGTTTTCCATATTTTAAGATGAAATCCTAAAATGTCTTCATGTTCACATTTAAGAAGAATTTAGGCTTTTTTTTTTACCTTAAAAATAACTCAAACTGATTAATTGATTATTAAAATAGTTTTAAAAAGCCTTCGCTGATTGAAACAAATTAAATTGAACAGCTGAGAACTGAAAAAGAACAATAAGGAAATATAAATATCTATAAGTGATATAAGGAAAAGAAAACACTGACTGAAGAAAAGAACAGTAGTGTTTTTAAGGTTTCACTTAAAGCTCAGATGAAAGTCTGAGTTTAAAAAAAAGGACTAAGCGATTTGGACAAAATATCTAATTGTGATTTTTCTGACAGATACTCGGATTTGATTTGCGATATCATTAATTAAAGTCAAGCTTCAGTTTATTATTCACTGAGTATCAGATTCTATCCATGTAGAAAACCCAGCTTCAATGAAATAAAACTGAACTCAGCTTCAGTCTCAGCATTTAATAGCTTCACCTCCAATATTTGGGATTTGATAATTGTGTTGTTTTAACTAGTGGTTTTGATTTGAAATGAACTAGCTGATCTCTTAGTTTTGGAAAGAGAAAATGCATCAATGAACATGCAATAAAACATTCTTCTGACTAATTGAAATGTCATGGTTTTGTTCAGGCGGCTGACCCACATGCAGAGAAATAGAGTTGGAAAATTGTTTTTGTTGCAGAGGCTGATAATGTGCAACGATGAGCTTGATCCAGGTGGAGACGTCAGTGTGGGTTTGTGGACGGCTGGGACGGACAAGCGGCCCGAAGGTCAAAACATCAGAGTGAGAAACAGGAGCGTTACCAGTTGTGAACAGAGGATCCAGGAAGGCACAGGTAGGTTGTAGGGAACCACATGCGAGGAGCGGGAACACAGGAAAAACCTTTGGAGAAGGAAAGACACAATTACTCAGACGCTCGGACAGAAGCACGAGGAAAAACACAAGTTAAGGCTTGACGTTACCACATGAGTTAACATTTGGGCAATGAGTGACTGGCAGCCAGCTCCTTTTATCCACGGAGGAAGGAGGCTGATGGATCGCAGGTGTGTAGACAACACACCTGCAGGGAATAAGCCCCGGCAGGGCAGGAGGTCTCCAGGACGCCCTCTGGTGGAAAACCTGCAGGAGAACACGAACACCCCCAAAACCCCATTCCCTGACATAAAAAACTTAGAACACAACTATTCTTGTGGATTAATCGTAGCAACTGGACTTGTTGAGTTCCCTGAAGATGTTTCACCTCTCATCCAAGAGGCTTCATCAGTTCAAACCCCCAACTGAAACCGAAACTCAGGTGTTAAGGATGTCATTATGTGGAACTCCCAACTAGTCAGTCAGAACTGATGAAGCCTCTTGGATGAGAGGTGAAACGTCTTCAAGGAATTCAAGCAAGTCCAGTTGCTACGACTAATCCACCAGAACAACCATGACCTGGATGACTGAGGATCTTCACAGACATCTTATGACAGAACATTTAACACTGGAGCTTATTTTAATATTTAGCTCCAGTGCTCCTTTAACACTGAGGTTCAGCACCGTTATTACCGCTGACACAGACGTTCTCACATTTCAGACTTAATGAATGAATCAAATTTTGCTTTGATAATGATGTAGTCTCTTCTAATGTTACAGCGGAACAATAGCAGCCGCCACAAAACACACAACAACTTGTGTTTCTACATAATTCACGATCAAGTGATGTAAGTCTCAGTGTTCACTGTTATTCTACAAAATCAGATCGTCTGCGTCACACAACACTTCTGGTTTCTGAGGAAAATAAGCAACACAGTGACAAAAACAAAGATGTGGACACACAGGAAGACACACAGGAAGAAAAAGTAGTTTGTAGAGATCAGAAGAGGAAGTCAGACAGTGACCACAGAGACTTTAATAAGAGCAGATTGTCAGTCAGCAGCTGAACCATCAGAGCTGCCGTTTCAGTTTGAAGTCGAAGAAAACATCAGAAGACATGAAGCCTCTCTGGTTCCTCCTCCTGTTTCTGCTGGCAGGTAACATGTTCGTATATTCATACGTAGTTTTACTTGGCTCTTTGGTTTTTACATCCATGTGATCAAATGTTTGTGAAGCAGCAGCTCAGAAACTCTGCAGTTATTTTTATCTTTCTTCCCTTTTGTGTCTCAAACTTCTGCTTTTTAAATATTCTCACACTTACTACAGAATACAACAAAAATAAACATTTTTAATGTTTTCAACAAATTAATGTTATTTGACAGATTTTGCCAAGTTTGTGAAACTAGTGAAATCATTTTTAACTCATTTGTCTTACACATCGTTTCATGCATTTCAATCAGCAACAATATTGTGATTTAACAGATACTTGAGATAGAGTTTATTTGAGAGGGAAAAAAATTATATTAGGAATAAAAAATGGTAAATATCTTTTTCACTGATAATACCGAGTAAAAAAGAATAGAAATAATACAATAATTTACATGTTGACTGTAAAAATAAAACTGTACATAACATCCACATCAAAAATATGTATTTTTATAAATAGCAATTTATTCTTTTACTTCAAAACTACATGACTTTACTATATATATAAATTCGCAAAAATAATGTTGTATTACAGATATTTCGTTTATATCTGAAAATACAGATCTTAAGATGGAAAATAACTGTTTACCTGTTATTTTACAGATTTTTCCTGTTCTGCTAAGTCCCCATAATAGGAAGACAGAAAAAATATGTTAACTCTAAAACAAAGAACTGACTGTAAAATTACACCTTTTTTCTTTTTTTATGTATTTAAAGTAAAATCTTGTTATTTTACAGATATTTGCTATTACCTGGAATAAAATTATATATATTCAGAATTTACAGATGGTACATAACGTCTTTCTGTGTTACAGATTTTTTGTATTTTTACAAATAGTCATTTGTTTTCAATGTGTGACCAGAAAATTGCACTCTTTTGTTGTATTCAAATCAGCTTAAAATACCAATATTTTGCATGTGTTTACTGTTGTTTTCACCATTTTTTGTTTTTTGAACGTTACAGTATTCACACTAAATCAAAGCAATGTGTTTTTCTTTAATCCAGGTGCAGTGGGTCAGTCTGTGAAGTATAAATACAGAGATGTGTGTGCAGCACAGGGATCCACGGTCACCCTGCCCTGCACCTTCACCCCATCTACTGGAGCAACGATCATCAGAGCGATCTGGTGTAAGAACCATGAGATCTGTCAGGGTCACACTCCGTCTGTATACGACAGCGAGTCTGCAAACAACAGCCCTGTTTACAAATACCTGGGAGACAAGGAGGAAAACTGCACTTTACAGATCGAAAAAGTACAGAAGAGCGACAACGCAACCTTTCGCTTCAGAATGGAAGCAAATGTGCCAAGCGGTCATTTCACAGGACGATCAGGGGTGAAAGTCAATGTTGGTGAGATGTGAGCCTCTGCTACAACAACCACCTGCTGCAAGCAAAAACCCATTTACAACCACTCAGAAACAGAGACAGACAAGCACATTATCAGATTGTAGCAGCTCCTTAAATGATCAGAACTGTTTGACTGGGAGGTTGTAATAAATAATTCACCTGTTGGTTAGCACCATCGCCTGGGGGCTAGAAGATCCCCGATTCGTGTCTCGGTTAGGACGCCCGGGATCTTTCTGGGTGGAGCTTGTATGTTCTGTCCCCTGCCTTCACCCTAAGTCAGCTGGGATAGACTCCAGCCTCCTGTGACCCTAGTGAGGATGAAGCGGTGTATAGATAATGGATGGACGGATTAATCTGCTGACTCCTCTTGTGAAATATCAAATGCCAATTTTTAAAAAGTAAAAAAAATCCATCCAAAATGATCTCTTTTTTGAGTCTAAAACCTAAACATATTCAATTATTGTCATTAATGACAAAAAAAGCAGTAATCTCTTATATTTAAAACAAGAAATAAAAATGAAACAATTATCAAAATGGTTGCAGATTTTTTTTTTTTATTTGAGAATTTGCAACAAATATAATCCATCCATCCATTATCTATACACCGTTTAATCCTCACTAGGGTCGCAGGGGGCTGGAGTCTATCATAGCTGACTCAGGGTGAAGGCAGGGGACACCCTGGACAGGTCACCAGTCTATCACAGGGCCACACTTAGAGACAGACAACCAAGCACACTCATATTCACACCTATGGACAATTTAGAATCACCAACTAACCTCAACATGTTTTTGGACCTTGTGGGAGGAAGCCGGAGAACCCGGAGAGAACCCACGCTGCACAGGGAGAACATGCAAACTCCCCACAGAAAGATCCCGGGTGTCCGCAGCAGGACGCGAACCGGCGACCTTCTTGGTGCGAGGCAACAGTGCTAACCACCGAGCCACCTTGCAGCCCAAAGCATAGTTCATAACAATATAAATTTTTGCAGAGTATTTCCTGAATGTAGTAATTTGAAGCAGTGAGGGGAACGTTCATCAGTATTAATGTGACATTAAAATGTGTTTCAGTTGAACCTGTAATGGAAGTGAACTCCAGCAGTGACACCAAGTTTGAAAGAGGTGAAACTGTCACTTTGCACTGCACTTCACGCTGCTCCTTCCACCAGCTGGAGGTCTCCTGGTTCAAAGATGGCAGCATCCTCTCAGGATCTGGCACCGCCCTCCAGATCGGCCCCCTGACTGCAAGCGATTCTGGGAACTACACCTGCACTCTGAGGGCGAACATGAACTCGCTTTCGGCGCCGTTCAGTCTACAGCTGGAAGGAGGTCGGTTTCCTCACTTTCCTCTTTCTCAGCTCATTAAATCTGGAGGCCTTGTCAAGCAAAGTTGACTTTCTATCGATGGAAAGATCCATATTTTATAATTCATCGTGCAGACTAAGTGGCAGGAACTGGCAACGGTTTTACAGATTTTAGGTGACTTTTTTGCTCATTTGGTTTGAGGAGTTTGGCAACTAACTCTGATTCTTAAACAGAGTTTGTTTTTTGGGGGTTTTTTTTAAAGCATCTCTGAAGACACATAAATTATTGGATGGATACATTTTATGTTGTAAACCAGATTTTTCTTGTCGATAATTTATGGAAAATGAGTACTGTTAGTCCTTATTCATGATGTGTTTGAAGTCATTCGTCCTCCTGTCATATGACTGTAAAACACAATGTCGATGCTGAAGCGGTATTTTGTGCAGCTGCAGATGTTATACTTGAGGCTACATTTAGTGGT
The DNA here is from genome assembly GCF_000690725.1 of Stegastes partitus. NCBI lineage: Eukaryota > Metazoa > Chordata > Actinopteri > Pomacentridae > Stegastes > Stegastes partitus. The sequence goes on from NW_007580009.1 coordinate 18,872, forward strand.
TTCCAGCTGTGAAGACTTAAACTATAACTGAGGCTCAGAGGCAGAGACGTGAAGCAAAAACACTTCATCACATAAAGGGAAAGCTGCATGAAAGTCAGTCCTGGCAGAGTCAAAAATGAACACATGAAACACATAATTTTAGATTCATTATCCCTGAAGTCCAAATAAACATTCACAACTAAATCAGAGAGAACTAGTTTAGAAGCACCGTGTTCATTCTCCTCTGTGACTCTGTGCCGGTTGTCTGAACATTAAGAGTTAAACAGCATCAGAAACTCTTCTCCTGTGGGTCATTCAGTGGACAGAAACATGATGTTGAACAGTCCACAGTGGAACTCACTCAGTCTGTCATGTTTTGCATCTATCTGTGGTGATTTCATGTCTTCTTGTACTTTTCGACTTAAATGATGACTGGCAGCAGAGCACCTGCACAGATTCCTCTGATTCCTGAGAACAGAGCTCTGTACTAAGAACAGTGTGATTTTTTACAGGAGAATCTGGTGGAACACTGGATGAGATGGAGGTTTCTCGTGTGGTTCTCTTCACTCTGCACACGGTTCTCTTAGTCGTTGTAGCGTTGGTTGTCATCAAAAGGTAACCTTCACCTCCAGAACACTCATCACTCTCACTTCCTGCTCACTTCTGTGCAGGAATTCAAACACACACACAGAAAACACAGAACCTCCCAGATCACGTTTCAGCGTCACTAAGAGCCAAACGGATAAAATCTAACACTGCATGTTTACACTGAAGGAATCACAAGTTTAGCTTCAACATGTCCAGCATCACCTTCAACCTGCTCTTTAGAACCAGGAGATCCTCAGAGAACTGCGAGAGCAGGTTGCCAAAGGAACCTCTGATAACTCAAAGGGGCTTCCTGGAGGATGTTTTGTTAGAGATATTTGTGGTCCTAACTTGCATGTGTTATCCATTTTATTTTAAATACAATACAATATATAATCTATATTAAAGTACTTTTTTTTGTTAATGTATGATAAAGGAATACCAGAAACAACAACAGATCCTCCTTAATCCTCTTCAGTGGAATCAGTTTCTATACCAAACCACTGACAAGTTCAAACCCTAAAATGTCTTTTCATTTTAAAAAAAAAAGTATTTTACAAAATTTTATCAGCACATCTCTTATAGTCCAGTTCTTTCAACTTTCATTACTGTGAACATTGATTCTTTTAGTAGCTGCCAAAAAAACTGTCGTATTTTGGGCTCATCTGAATCTTCGACATGTTCGTTTATACCTTAACTTTCATGTGATGAAAACTACATTTCATGACATCTGATGAGGAAATGTGAACCTTTACGATTTAATTAAATTCTAATAAACCTCCAACAACAACAAACATTAGACTTATACAATCACATTTAAACATTTTGTTTGGGGACTCTGAGTTTCCATTTTATGACTAAATAACACATGTTTTAGGTTGCTTTCATTTCACTAAAACATTTTGTAAATTATTTTAAAAAGTGCTTTAAAATTAAAGTTATTATGTTTTAAAAGTTGGAACTCCTCAGTGACTCTGTTTTTACATCTATCTTCACAGAACATTGCTTGCAAGAAAACTGCAGCAGAAAGCTGAAGGAAGCAAAACAGCAGGTGAGTCAGATACGCTTTTAAGACTTTAGAAATACTGAAGTAAATCACTTTGCCAGATGTTGCTAAAAAAAAAAAAAAAATAACTTGACAGGAGAAATACAGTAACTAGTGAAAAAGCAGGAAGCTAGAACTATGATACATTACTGACAATAAAAAGAATTAAGCTAAATAAAACTAGAATAGTAAAGTGAGAACTGGCAGTGAAAGTGAGGTAGTGAAGTAGGACAAATGATGATGGATGATTGCCCGTGAAAACTATTGCACTGAAACTAATATTGCGCCAACTATTGAGAAATGTAATATTGCAAATGATGCTGTTGTGCAAGTTAAACATCTTAAACTTCTCATCTTGTTGTCTCAATGGAGGGTTAAATAAAGCTGATGTGTGTGTGAAAAACTGACTCAAATAAACACTCTGCTATCACTGAATTAAGTTTCAGCTTCCTGTCAGAGGATGTTGGAACATTTCAGACATTTAAAGCTGATTTTAAAAAAACTGTTTCATAGCTGCGTCATCCTGTTTCACAAACTCCTCTTCATGTCATCATTCCACTTTCAGCTCTTCATAAGACGCTAAAGCTCGTCTCCAACTTCCCTGTTGGAAAATATCCTCATACTTGAAGCTGCAGCAGCGATCACATTTTTCCTTTAGTTGTCCACCCTGGTCAGAAACCAGGAGATACTGACTGACACGAAAAAAAACCAAAACATTATAAACAAGGACATTATTTTTATTACTGACTCACTTTCTATTTCTTTTCTTGATTGTGTCAGAAAACAGAGAACACTCTCCAGTGTAGCCAAAGGAGATCTATTCATTCGACCAACAGTCCTTTAACGATGATTAGCAGAAGCACTAAATCCTCACATTTAAAACTGTTTGGTGTCGTTGCTTTTATCTTTAATAGTTTCTCAGATATTGTTGTGCAAACAGCCTCAAATTTCAATGAGAGAAAAAAATCTGCTGAAAGTGGGCTGACGAGTAATTTTAGGAAATATTTGAAATGTTTTGATATATATCAAGCTTACATTTCACAAACGTCTTTATAAATATACATATTTTACATTAGAACGACTACAGGCATATCAGAGCTGGTTGACCACAAACGATTTAAAAACTTGATGATTTGAGATGGAATGATGTTCATGTAAATTTCTATTTTCCACAAGTTTAATCTGACATCTTTGAAAACATCCTTTTAAAAGTTGTTTCTGTTTCTTTTCTTTCAGCTGCTGCTGCTGGTCATGCACAAGCCACGCCGTAACACTGTCCTGTGATTGTGTTTAATTTGATTTGTCTGTTTTTCCTTGTTATAAGTTCATATAGTTTAATGAATTTAATTCCGCTTCACAGCCCTCATCAAATATATGGTTTACAGAGAGCATCACATCAATGGAATTCAAAACCACAATCAATTACAGAGTCATCGTCTTATTTATTTATCTGTTTACAATTTTAAGAAAAGGCTCATTGAGAACCAACAACAGTGATGCTGTTATCCTCCACATTTAATAATAATTAGAATCATAATAAATCTGTGTTTTTGACTGAGTTGTGTTGTATTTAACTATTTTGTTCAATGTATATGCTTTTAATTTGTGTTGTGTGAGCTTTTATGAGAACATAGACTGAATTACCTGATATACATGCTGTACTATAACTGTTCACTTTGTCAGAAGGGATGTACTGTAAAAATGAGCCTTCTGGATACCTCAGGTACATTTATATTTATTTGCATGTTGATAATCTCTTAAGTGACCAAATAAAAACGTTAAATACTTTTATTTAAATGTCTCTGATTATTTTGGATACAGTAAAACCAGAAATTGGAAGAAACTGAGCTCATGAGACTCCAAAAGCAAAGTCTCTAAACACTTTTAATGATTTAGAATTTCTATTTTCTATGTTGTAGTTTCATATTGAGGTTCAGTCTGCAGCTTTCTATCATGTCACATGATCTTCAACATATTACACCATACATATGTGACAAGTTGAAATATGCACTGCTCTCAGTGTGTTGTTAAGTGGCCGTCAGTCTGAGATCGATTGCTTTTGCCTGCAGTTTGTCACTCCAGGAATCAGTGGCGCTTCCCTCATTCCAGTAAAGTCACTCACTGAGGAAACGACACTTGATCACTGTTGTGATTATTTCTTCTGTATTTATCAGGTATGTAGTGTTTGTTGTCTCACTGACTGAAGCTGTAGCACTTATAAACCGGTGTTCATACTGTTAGAGTGTTTCAGTGTCGAAATTGCATTGTAGTGTTTGCTGTGAGAAAGTGTACTGTCCCGGTCAACAGAGGCGTTAGCCTTTGCCTCGCGATTTAGCCACATTAGCTTGGACGCGCTGTAGTCGCGCTGTTGTTATTAAATATTATGTGAATAATAATGTATGTTCATCATTGCATTCCAGTGAAGTCACTCACTGAGGAAACGCCACTTGATCACTGTTGTGATTATTTCTTCTGTATTTATCAGCCACCCCTATTCAGGGGCGCAACACATACTGTATTATAAAATACATCTAGAGTATATTTACCTGTTAGGACTAATGTAGTAGCAGTAGTATGCAGTAGTATAGGTGTAGTCTGTGCGTCACAGGATCTATGTACATGTATACTGCTACTACTACCACATTAATCCCAACAGCTAAATGTACTCTGGAGGTAGTTTAACAGATACATAGTCTATATTTAACCTGTGTAACAGTCCAGGATTGTGTACATGTATGATCTGTACATAGCGGTACTGTACACAGTAGATACTCTGTAGCTACTAGCCAAGTGTTTGTTTTGTTGTTGTTGTTGTTTTTTTTGTTTTTTTTTTTACTTTACTTTAACTGCTCCGTTTCCTCCACGCCTGGAATAAGCCGCGTATTCGTATTATTGGGCCGCTGTTTACCAGCGCCCTCACCGGGGATCGAACCGGCGTCCTGGTGCTTCGCGGTTCGCGCCGGCTACTGGGTCATTGTCATTTACATAAATGTTGGCAAAAAACACGGTCACTTCATGTATCCACGTCAACTGCTGCCGCCACGTGTTCTGATGCATATGACCTGAGCTCCGCCACTGTAAATTGTAACTTACTTACCTTAATACCATAACAGGGCTCAGTTCATATGCATGAAAGCACGCCGCGGTACCAGTGCGCCACATGAAGCAACCGCTAAACGGTTCCATAGAACGAGACTAATATCTTTTCATATGCTGAACTTTTGGTGTTGCGCAATCGACTGTTGTCCGCTCAAGCTGCCCCTTGGTATTGTGGGTAACAGGAAGTCCGGCTGTGTACAACCTTGTTATGTCATCGTTTGGCAATGGGCTGGTGGCGCTGTTTCAAGGCTATAGGGGGCATGACCATGACCTGCATGAAATCGAAGTCATCTATCTGTCTATCTATCTATCTATCTGTCTATCTGTGTATAGACTTGAGCCACAGAAGTGGAGGTCCATAATAAAAAATAGAACAGAATACTTTTTTAATTGATCCCCCATTGGGGGAAATTTACACGCCACAGCAGCATCCAAAAATATAGAAAGTACAAGAAAATAACAATAATTAAGTCATACGCATCCCCGGTGTCCACACACAGCAGGTCCAAGGCCCCACCATCTCCAGTTGGGCAGTCCACACACTGGCTGAATGTGGGGAGAGTGCTAGAGAGCGATGTATGATTAAAGTCTCCTGAGACTGAGGGTGTGATGTTTGCAGCTGGGACACTCAACTATGGATGAGTTCACAGGCCGCAGCATCTCTTTAACACTAACGTGCCCAGCATTACACCATCTCTCATTCACATGCATGGCAAATCCCCAGCCTTTCTTCTCACCACTCTCTCTCCCTCAAGCTCCGGTCCGCTCTGACCAGGTGAAATCCGTCCAAAGTGACCAGCGAGTCTGGAGTGACTTCATTCAGCCATGACTCTGTGAACAACATGAGGCTGCTCTCCCGATACTCCCACTGCAGCCGGCTCAGCGCTGTTGCTCTTCCATCCGTTAGGGAGAGACCTCACGTTTCCCACAATGATGGACGGACAGCTGTAGCATCTCCTCTTCTCCCGATGCTTCACTCCTGCCTTGCATCCCCTCTTCCTAATGCAGAGCTCATCAGGGACCTCCGGTCTCTCCCACGATAGTGGCTTGGCCTGGCTCAGCGCCAACAGCTGTTCACGTGTAAAACAATAGAGCCATGGCTCAACAGCTCAACAGTGTCGGATCCCAAAAACTCACAAAAAAAGAGGAAAGAATAGACCAACAAAAACACCATCTGCATATCCACGAGGCGCAGAACATCTGGGCTATTGGCCAAATTCGCCCTTATGAAAGAGAAATATCCATGTAAATGTTGACAAAGCACAAAAAATGGTTAGAAGTGTCAGCAGATGAGATTGAATGAGTGAGCTATGAGACTGATGAGCAACAGAGGATGAGTTTTAATTCTTGCTGATTTTTCTCATTGGACAAACACTGTTATTGTTGGACAGAGTTTATTGCGTAACTTCTCCACCATGTTGGGAAATCACCTCTCTGGCTAAGTGGTGATTTCAAGTACACTGAAGGAGGGAATCAGCTCATGTTGATGTGTATTGAATATTTTGCGAAACTTTTCATTTTGCTGTGCTTTGTGAGTTAGCATTCTTTTTTTTCATGTATTTGAGAAAAAGTATTTTGCCCATTATACAAACTTTCTACACTTTCAACATGAAAGGATCTTGTGAACTTTGTGGCTTGGCAAATGTGCTTATTTGCATTGTATTTTATTTCCTTTATCTAAAAACAGAAACACTTCTGTTGTCTACAAGACCACTCTTAGTCGTCTAACAATAATAATAATACCTATTATATAGCACTTCTAAAGCATGTAATATTGTGGCAACTGTCTTGTAAAGTATAACTCTCAGCTGTCCAGCAGCTAAGAACCGAGACCATATGTGGACGAGCTGAGGGAAGTTGATTAACAAAAGAAAGCTTTCCGTTTTGTCCCAAGCTCATCACCTGTCCTCAAAATGACGAAGTCAATACTGTTGATTTATCTAAAACGTTCAGTGGGAAAACAAAAACCCACATAAAATCATCTCATTGGTATCCTTTATGACCAGGCCACACACATTGATTTGTAAACATTTAGATCATTTTGGCTTTTGAATAATACCATCCTTGCACATGGAATTGAACTCAAGAAAAGTAAATTAAAAATATGATGACCTTAGTTTGCCAAGAGCACAGAGTGACACGTTTTATATTCAGTTTATTCTCAAATAGCCTGAAAGTGCTGGTTATCAGGTTCAGTAATAGACTGTAAGCAGGTTTGCTTTACTTTTGTAGGTCCTTGAATCAGCCAGTGGATGGACAACGTTGATTTGTGGTAGAAGCTGTAACAGTGTTCTGTGGCAAGAAACCAATCACCAACAAATCTCCTTTGTAGGCAGCTGTTCTAAATAGAAAACTAGACCCTCTTATAATTCAGCTGTTGTTGTATGTACGTGACAGAACATATGGATGTATTAACATGTCCTGATGTATTATCTGAACAATTGTATTTCTAAAACAACACAAAAACGGATGATGTTGCAGCGTCCTCCAGGTATGTGCCCCAGCTGTGAGCCGCCTTCAGTGCTGAAAAGAACACAAATAGAGTGGGAGCTTTAAAGCATGCTGAAGTAGCAACAGACACCTTTTCAAGCCACTCCATCGTTTCCAAGTGACTTTACTGTCGGTGCTGCTGCGGCAACACCCGCATCTCTTTCTGCTTCGCTCAGAGCCTTTCAACAGCCACACAACAACAACAAAACCATCAACACAGCTGAGGAAAAGGAGGTATGGAACAAACTGCTGGTCTACGCTACTAATCAATAAGTAATCAGTCAGTGAAAATACCTTTGATTTGAGAGGAAAGACAAATTCCTCCAACTCGGTATATTTTACTATCTCCACCAAGGAGGTTTTGTTTTAGCCAGCGATTGTCTGTTTGATTGTTAGCAAGATTACTCAAAGTTATGAAGAGCTTTTCATAAAATTTTCAGGAAATGTTGATAATGGCACACTGAACAGATGATTACATTTTGCTGATGTTCTGGTATACCACCTGCTTATTTTCTCATAAAACAGTAAATGCTGAAAAGTGTCACAGTCGCGCAGAATGCTGTCATCGCGCCATTTGTCCACTAGACAGAGCTCTGACTCCATTCAGTCCTCACCGCTGTCTTCTCAGTAGTACAGGAGGAAGCTGCAGCCGGGCAGCACTGCAGGAGTGGGCTGAGCAGAGTTTGCTGACACACGTCTCCTGTTTCACTTTAACTCTCTTTGCTGCATGACAAGTGACCTGTCAGTTACCTGTCTCTTTATGTTTGCGATAACATCGCTGTAGTTATGCCAACCTAGCATAGCGTTAACTAACAACTTAAAAACCAGTAACTGCAGAAATAACGTAAGTGCACAAAACATTTGAGAGTACAGAATGACCGCTCACCACTCCGTCAGCTTGTTATTAATGATATCAATGTTAATTCAAATGCTAAAGCTATGTTTTGATTACCCATCAATCTAATAGTGTAGATAAAATGAATGCAGGACTTAACACTGGCTGGAAATCACAGTATGGGTGGAAGGAGCTGCTTGGCCGAGGTCTGCGCTCTGAGTTTTTTTCTAGTTAGTTGAATAGAATTGAATTAGGAGTTGTAAAACTTAATGAGACTGATGAAGAATATTTGTTATTGAGCTTCAACATTTGTTTTTAGTGTGTCTGAAGTAAGACACAACCATGTGAGTCTTACACTACAAACACTAGATGTCAGTGCTGTGAGGAAGGCAGAGTAAAACAGCTGATTGTATGGATAAGTAGGCAGGCTTTCTTACTCATGTTGAAGAAATACTGTCAAGTCAATGTCGCTGACTGTCAGTACCTCTTCTCCTTGTTTGCCTCTTCCAACAACGGGACTCCTTTTTCTTTATGGCTTTTTTTTTCCCCCTCCACATTTCCTCTGTTGATCCTTTGAATCATGAATCAAGTGTTTCCAGGGAGATCTCCTTCCTGGTGGTGGGCAGAGTTACAGAGTTAAAGTCAAAGCATAAGTCAAAGCAACAAAAACCTGTCTAACGCCACTTCAAAATACTTACGTGCACAAGCATGTCTTTTCCAGCTAACGAAAAACTTGCCCATAACATGAGTGTTTAATGTGTAGCAGTGCTTTTTGGGATGTGTACTGAGCTGCTCTTACCTGTCTCTGATAAACCAGCAGGTCTGCTGCGCTCTGGCTCAGGCCACGCACAGATTCACCTGTTGCCTCAGTGACCAGGTCGTCGTCATCGTCGTCGGCGAGCCAACAGTCCGCTGTGTTGCCTGGTTCTGCGAGCATCATCACAGGTCTATAGCATCCAGAGAGGAGAGGACACGCTCGTTAACGGCATGTCTGAAAACATGCTGGATTCTTAAATCTTGTAATCTGACTGAAAGCGCTGTGAGCTGTGGAGCCCATACCATGCTCAGCAGAGAGTAGCCAGTCTGTATCTAGAACAGCAACAATTAGCTTCACATGCACAAACATTTCATCACATCTCAAGTTTTCTGATTTCTCTATCATTTTCAGTGACTTGATATCCAGAATACTACTCTAGTCACAGAAAAAGGGTCCATTTGTACATAAAAATCAAGTGTGATTCTCCTCCAACTCCAAACCTTCTATTTTGCTCCCATTACACTTTTATTCACTGTGGGATCCTTTTTACTGCAGTGTAAAGTCCTGCACCTTAATGGCACCAAAGAGCCATGAACTTTTTGTTTTGCACAGAAACATCACCACAACAAACCCTATGTTGTTGGTCTTTTTTATTTAAAAAAAAAAAAAAAAAAGTGACTTGCAGAATAAAGTGATTTTGATAAAATAGCACAATTTTAAACTTTGCTCAAGTTTTCACATGAAACCACACATTGCAGATGAGTAGTTCAAGGAACGCTGGAAAATCAAACATCCCATAATGTTTTCTAGTTTTACAGTTGGTAGCTGTGATAAATGAAGTAACTTTGGCCATTTTTTAAACCTTGAACACTTAGTCAAAGATGAGACACTCTGAAACAGAAATACGTGAAGTGTGGACGCGCTGTCAATGCTTCCCTTCTAATACGTCACACACCTACAACCAGCAGATGGAGCTCTTTGATCGTGTCAAATGTTTCGACGCAATGTGTCGCTTTCAGGCAGCTGTGTCATGATTTCTAGACGAGTTTACAGCTGCTATACTGACGAGAAACACAAGAAACCATGCATTTACACTTTCTGTGGATAATAAAAATCAGCAACTCACAGAGCGTTAATCTTCCCAGACGATCACTGGTGGAAACTTATCATCATCTTCTTCTATGAGATTTAATGACGGTTGGCAAACCAAGTTAAGGCACATTACCGCCACCAAGTGGACTGGCGGATATTGGCGTCGTAAACATAGATATGCATTATAAAGGCTAGATGTCTCGTCCGTGCTTAAAATTGTGATATTTCGTCAAAATACTAATATATTTATCTAAAGGTTGTATTCTGGTTACTGAAACACTAAAATGTAATGTACAGGTGACAGGAACATTGATCTGTCAGTTCTGTGTAAATGACATTAGTCAAATAAACCTGCTGAAATCTACTGTACAGTTTAATGTCTAATTACCATTTATGGATTTAAGGTGGTTCTTCTGTTTCAAATTAACCCTTTGAACACCAAAACCCTACCAGCAAGTTCCACCTTTAATCAGCATCAACTCACATGTTCTGGTTCAGCTGCTACTGGGACACGTTGTGAAGGAACGTGTCTCCTGACAATGATTTAATTTATTCAGTTTTTAAAACTAGTCAAACTTTAGGTTTCATTTCTTGTATGGAGCATTTCACAACAAGTTGGAACCTCTGGAACAGGTCCAGACATTGTTGTTGAGTCTCAGATGTTTCATGAGGGAGTCAGCATTACATCAGATCATGTTTTTCCTGTTCCGTCCTAAATGTAACTGAAAAAAGTGTTTATTGTTAGCTGTAAACGTACATTTTGTACAGACGTCCTGTTGCTCTACAATCACTTTATCTGCTTTTTAAAACTCTGATTTCATTCTTTAAGGTGTTTGAACTGGTTAAGTCCTGCGCCTGATCATTTGAAAGAAGTTGCAGAAGTTGCAATTTCGATTTCTCTCCATTAACAACAAACCCCGCAAGGCCAAACTTTAAATCTTCACCCTAACCCTGACTTTAAGTAATTCTGGACAAACACTGAATATTGTTGGGCAACTTTGGTGTCAATTTTGGGCCATTTTTAAGTAGTTTTGCAAGCAGTTTGATTCATTTTGAACATTTTTCCAGTCTTTTTGGACAAATTTCAAGTTATTTTAAATATAGACAAAGTTACTTCCAGCTGATCCAAATGACTGAACGGTTCCAGGAGAGGACACACTTTACTGATGTATCTATATTTCCTACATTTCCAACACTTGAGATGGACTGAAAAAAGCATCAGGTTGTGTTTCTGAGCAAGGATGAAGCCTGGTGGTGATACAGGGAGCTCCAGGCTGCAGAATGTGATGCATTTTGCATGTCTTTGCAGTCATTTAAGTGTATGTTTGTGTTCAATGTGATTGTTGGCAGCTTGACTCCATATCTTTATATTGCTTCATTGCCTGTCTGAGCAGGTCGGCTCACACTCTGCGGTGCTGCTTATAAAGCTACTTCACCTCCTGAATCCTGCTCTACCTGCGCTGACTCGCACACAGGTAAGTACACACTGACACTCCTGCGCATAGCATGAAAATACTCAGATAAAGTACAACCACCTCAAAACTATAATTAGACATCGTACTTGAATAAATACATTGAGCTACTTTGTATTACTGACAGCTTCAAATAAATTTATACAGACGTTTATCACAGACAGACTGTTGCATTAGTACTGCGCCTAATCATTGTTTACGTTATTAAATATCTATTGATTCCACAGTTTCATTTGGTAGACGCTTTTATGCAAAGTGACTTTACATCTGAGAGCAGATACAACAGAAGCAAGGATCAAGTCAGGAGAAAAACAGTCTGGATAAGTGCCATAGAACAAGTTCAAGTGTGACAGGGCGTTGATGCCAATAGCAGGCTGTGTGGGGGGTAATAGGATTTTTTTGTTTTGTTTGGTTTTCAGTCTGTCAAGTAGTAGTTTGGTTTCATAAAATATCTGTGAACGGTAAGCAGGAAGTCAGGAAGCAGCTGAAGAAGTTTAGTTGTTGAGTTGGCTGACATGTCTAAGCACGAGACGGTGTGAGGAAAAAAACAGTCTTATAGAGGATAATCTACACTGGTTTCTTCATTTAACCTCTACACTAGAATGACTGACACAGAGACTCTTTTACGAGTGTGAAACTTTATGTTAGGAGGGAGCTCCTAAGTTTGAGGAAGCAGACCCAAAATGCGACAAAGGAGGAGGGTCACAATAATAAAGGGGACTTCATTGGGTACAGGAGTGAGGACACCAAAGAAGCAGGCGGGGGAGTGCAGGCACAAACTGGTCTTGTGAGGGAGGT
>NW_007580009.1:31238-65399 GCF_000690725.1 Stegastes partitus
TGTGAGGGAGGTGAAGAGGGAGACGCAGATTGCTGATGAGGGACAGGTGCGGCGGATAACAAGCGAGCCCTCCTCAGCCATGGCCCCGCCCAGCCTGCAACAACCAATCAAACACAAAGAGCAGCCAACCACACACGGGCAGTAGATTTGCCACAATACATGTCCACACCTAAAATCCCAACACTTTAGCCATCACAGCACGGTAAAAAGACCATGTTGCTCCATCAGCCATCCTTTATTTTTCTGAAGTCAAGTCAAAAGAACAACAATGTCTTCTTCGTGGGCAATGACAAAACAACAGGAGCGCGCCCTCTACAGCAAAACTGCATACAGTCTTATTTTCTTTGTAAATTAACCATGAAACCTAATACAAACGCACATAGTTTTTACATCTAATATACATATGAAATGTAACATTTCTTTTTAACCAAAAAATACAAATATACTAAAAAATAATGTATATTTTGTTCATGAAATATGTAATCCTTCTGAAATGGCGCTTACAAGTAGAATGTAAAGAATCTGAGTGTTCAGTGGCATTTAAAATTCTGTTGTTTTGTGTTGTTTGAGCAGGTCGGACCAGTCAGTCAGTTAGTGGCAGAAACACACTGAGCTGTGTTCTACATAAACCTGCCTCTGCGTCCACACAGGTGAGTGCAGACTTCTGTCACAGGTGGCCTCTGGTTTATATTTATGGAGGAGTTTTTTAGTGGAAGCTTGTACTTGTCCAATGAATGTATGAAGGACAGTGTGGACCGCAGGAGCTCTGCTGCATCTGTTAGTACAGCGAGAAACACAACACACACTGTGCCATGAAACAGCAGGACTCTATATACAGTTGAAACCAGAAGTTTACACACACTGTATAAAAAGAGATAAAGATGTTTTTTTCCCCTCACTGTCTGACATTAAATCAGACTAAACTTTTCCTGTTTTAGGTCAGATAGGATCACCAAAATTATTACTATTTGCTAAATGCCAGAATAATCCATCCATCCATGATCTATACACCGCTTAATCCTCACTAGGGTCACGGGGGGCTGGAGTCTATCCCAGCTGACTTAGGGTGAAGGCAGGGGACACCCTGGACAGGTCACCAGTGTGTCGCAGGGCTACACTTAGAGACAGACAACCAAGCACACTCACACCTACGGACAAATTTAGAATCACCAATTAACCTCAATATGTTTTTGGACTTGTGGGAGGAAGCCGGAGAACCTGGAGAGAACCCATGCCGCATGAGAACATGTAAACTCCACGCAGAAAGATCCCAGGTGTCCTCACCGGGACGCGAACCGGCGACCTTCTTGCTGCGAGGCAACAGTGCTAACCACTGAGACACCTTGCAACCAAATGCCAGAATAATGAGAGAGAGAATATTTTTTAGAGATTTTTTTCTTTCTTTCTTCAAAGTCAGAAGTTTACATACATTTCCTTAGTATTTGGTAGCATTGCCTTTAAACTGTATGACTTGGGTCGAACGTTTTGGGTTTCCTTCCACAAGTCTGTCTCTCGACTGGCCTGGGAACGCCTAGCGGTCCCCCCAGAAGAGCTGGAGGAGGTGTGTACGGATCGAGAAGTCTGAGCGGCTTTGCTAAGGCTGCTGCCTCCACAACCCGACTCCGGATAAGCGGAAGAAGATGGATGGATTAGTGCCAATATCACTACTTCCGAAAAATGTCACTCAACAAATGGTTCAGGCACTTTGTAAACCCTTTGTTACTGGTTTGCATTGAACTCCACTCTGATTTATTTTTTTGAGGTTAGTGCCATTAATATCACTACCCCAAGAAAAATATCACTAAATGAACTTGCCAAGCACTTTCTAAATACTTGGTTACTGGTTGTGTGTCATTACCTCAAGCTAAAATGTTTCTAAATGAACGTTTTTTGCAGTTTGTTACTTTTATTTATTATAAATTATCTTTTTCTAACCGTAGACGGGAAAGTTACCATATATGGAAACCTTATTCATCTTGATTAGCAACATTTTTTTTTTAAGTCACAAAAGTAAAAATATCCTTCAATAACATACAATAGCTGAAATTTTCATTTCCCAAGTACTTCAAGGAGTGGCCTATAAAGGATTAAACTTCTTCCTCTGGCAGGTTCATCATCCATTATGTCCTTCAGAACTGAAGACGATGCAAGGGTCAATTTTCAGATGTGCAAAAGTTCTGATCCAAAAGACCGAGTTCAGTTCTACGACATTTGGGCAGAAACCTATGAAAAGGTGAGTTTGAAGAACCAGTCTAAGCTTTGACTTGAAGGAACTGTTGAGTTGATCCAACAGTAGAACATCAGGATGTTGTGAGCTGAATATCAGCAGAGTTTCTCTGAGCGGCAGTTTGATGTCCAACAGGACAGCAGCCTGATGAACTACAAAGCTCCACATCTGTCAGTCAAATTCCTGTCTGAGAACTTCAGTGGGAACCCTGAACAAGCTCTGGTTCTGGACGTCGCCTGCGGGTCTGGATGGGTCGCTAAACTGGTAAGACTGTTACTGAGAATGTTAATATTACCATAATGCAGTGTGAAATCTGTATGACAGATGGAGCTCTGGAGGAGAAACAATCAGCAGAACGATCAGAAGCTGGATGATGATTGGACTCAGGTGAAGCTTCAGGAAGCAGCCAACCATGAATTTCCGTTTATTTGTCTTTTTTCAGATGCATGAACTGGGCTTCAGGCACTTTGTGGGAGTGGACGGCAGTATAGGCATGCTGGAGCAAGCTCAAAAAACCGGCCTCTACCTGGATCTCAAACCGGCCATACTGGGACCAGAACCGTTGCCTGCACAGCCTGGTACTCTGCACTCACTGGTTCATCAACTCATGCTCCAACCCAGTCTCCACAAAATTATGTTCTACACAACTAAACTGCATCTTGAATCGTTTGTATCACAAATGTGCATCTCTGCTATTTATTTTATGGCTTCACCGTCTGTTCCTTTCAGCCAACCAATCAGTTATTAGATGGGGTGGGACTTGTCTTCATGGTGGCCCAGAAAGGAGACACTTCAAAACAAGTATTGAAAGAGTCGTATTTTAACTCAAACTGGGACAGTTTGCCAAACCCTAACCAAGTCATGTTGCTTCTAGCATCATGTCTGTCAAACAAGGAGTGATATTTTCCTAAGCCGAACAAGAAGGCAGGTGAACACTAAAAGTAAAGCACAACAACAAACTAAACTTCATTCTGAGCCTGATGTTCTATGTCCATCTCCAGTGTGAGGCTCAGAAATGATGGAAAAAGTCAGTTGAAAAGGGTAAAAGTTTGGACCAGCCTCTATGTACTTCAAGGGCCTGTAGCTCTGGAAATATTCATAGTCATGAAACCTCCAAAATGGTGGAATACTGTCATTTTAAAACAACAGCAAATATCTGTAAGGTAAAGATATTGTAAATTAATTTAAATGCATTCAAACATTGTGATTTTACAGTAAAATGTGAAAGAATAAATTACTGTTGGTAAAAATACAGATTTCTGATGCTTACAGCTTTGGCTTCTTTTTTTTTTTTAAGTGTAAATGGAACCTTCTGCAATTTTACGATATTATATGTAATTTAAACAAAACAGGGAAACTCTGTAAAATTCAGACTTTGTTGCTCTCTCAAACTGGCTGCTTTTCCCACCACGTGACAGGACGCAGATTATGTTTATCTCCAAACAAAACCTGTTTATTTCCCTCCAGAACAAGTGCAGTCTAGTTGCGTATGAAGGTAATGTTGTGTCGACAGAGTTTCGTATTCCCTGTGTTTGAATGATATTCGTGAACAGGAATGTTTGATGCATTACCTTCCCATCTTGTCGGTGGTTTCAGGTGTGTTCGATGTTGTGATTATTGTCGGCGCTTTGCGTCATGGTTTTGTTCCGGTCAGCATCATCAGAGAGCTCCACGCCGCCGCCAAACCAGGTCTGATACCATTTTCCTGATAACATACACTACAAGCACATTAAAGTTATCAGATCAATCCAGCGTGTCTGTTTTACAGTTGAACATCTCTGCAGTGCATTAAGAAAAAACTGCATTTCTGCCTCCAGTCTGTTCCTTAATGTTCTGTAGGTGTTCAGGAACCTTGTTCTGGTAGGACACTGTGTGAACGATTCACTTTTTACATCACACACTTTCAACACAACATTTCCACACATCTAAAACTTTCCAGGGTTTCGTTAAATATGGTAAAGTTACTGCAGATAAAGCACCAGCTGATTCTGACATGAAACATGAAATCTTTACTTGACAAACCTCTTAATGTCTTTCAGAGGGAGATTAAAACAATTTCTTCTCTGCTCAGTTATTAACTGCTGCTCCCTGCAGGAGGCCTGATTTGCATGTCAAGAGTCGACCCAAAGTGTGATTCTGGAGACGAATACAAAGTGAACATGGAGCGAGAGCTGCAGCTGATGGAGGAGGAGGATCTGTGGAGTCTGGTTGCCACCAGAGAGATGAAAAACTACATCAGGGATCCTTACAGGAACTACAGTGAAGAAGAGCAGAAGAAGAGCTACCTCCACGGAACTGTGTACCTCTA
Source organism: Stegastes partitus (assembly GCF_000690725.1). Lineage (NCBI taxonomy): Eukaryota > Metazoa > Chordata > Actinopteri > Pomacentridae > Stegastes > Stegastes partitus. The sequence continues at coordinate 35,774 of NW_007580009.1, forward strand.
CAAGAAGGCAATGTAACTCTGACCAGGGAGCACACTGTCTGAATAACATCAAGTAAAGATGGTGATGATTACAACACTTTCTGTGCTGTGTGTTTAGGACACTTTTATTCTATATTTGAAAGAGAAACTCTGTTATTTCATAGAGTTTTATTGAATTATTACAAACACCTTTAGCAAACTGACAGACTTATTTTTTTTTTTTTCTTAATTTGTATCCAGAGATGCAGAGTTTAAATGTAAAAGAACACACAAATATTGTTAGAGCCATTTGTATGTGTTCAGGTCATTCACCAATTGCCACAGTAGGTGGCGTATTGGACAGCAGCACATGGAAATGCATAAATAAAAGAAGAGGTAACTTCTCCTCAGGTGTGCTGCTTACCAAGAGAAGCACACAGTTTTTGACCGTCATCACCGTTTAGAGACTAATCTTTAAGCCTTTTCTTTGTTTTCATGCAAGTTATAGATGTTAGTGTGTTCATAGCAAAGGCTGTAGTGGTACACGGTGGTAAATAAACACATCTTAAGTACAAGTCCGCAGATGTTTGATTTACTGCATGGAGCCGCCGCATGTCTCGGTACCAGCTCCTCACTGTGGCTTTGGGTTTTTTTGTTTGTCGAAATCAAGTCACTACAAATATAAAACCAATAAAAATGTACCTTCAACAGTCTAAAAACAACTATATACTTCATTACTTTTTTATTGTCATTTTACTTCAGTTTATATGTAATTTAAGAAGGCAGAAAATAACATTGCCTAAATAATAAGATAAATTGAAATGGATTATGACAGTATTAGTGTGATCCTTCAAACAAGTGCTGCATTGTTAATTTACAGATAATGTCTGTAACTTCACTGATTCTTCGATATAATTTTTAATAAACTTGGGTAAAACCATCACCTCGTATGGTGTGGAACTAGTGCTGCAGTCAAAATATATCAAATCTTGATGGAAAATCGTAATAATTAGTTTTTTAAAGCCAGAGCTTCAGGATGAAAGCTTAACAACAAAGGTTTCCTGTTGTAAAGGCAATGGGGCCAAGTTTTAACAGGGTTTCCTGGGGACATTTTTGTCTTTAACATCCTGAGTGTAACTATTTTGCGTACGCATCATGTATGAAGCTGGAGTGCCTGAGAAACTTTTCTCAAAATACAGAGCTTTATTCAGGAGAGACTAAACAACCACGACACAGGACAGCAGCCCCTCAGGAGCAGACACATGGTGTAAGAAAGGAGTGAAGAAAGACAACTGTGTTTAACGGGAGCCGTATCTGTAAACAGAGGAGGGTCTACAACACCTACCAGCTACTTACACGGCAGACCTGAGATCCGCCTTCAAACAGTTTACATCCATTCAACCCTCCAGGCCTGTGAGTCTTTAGTTGTGATTAGGAAGTAAGAACAAATCCCTGAGACTCCTCACCAGTCAGTTAGAACTGAAGAAACCTCTTGGATGATCTTCCTGATCATTTTATGTCTCTTTGTGATCAATTTGTCTGTATTTGTGGTGGTTTTGTGTTTCTTTGTGGTCGTTGTATGAATATTTGTAGTCATTTTGTGTCTATTTGTAGCTGTTTTGTGTCTATTTATGGTGATTTTGTATTTCTTTGCAGCCATTTTGTGTCTTTTTTGGGTTCCTTTATGTCGATGTAGTTGTTTTGTGTCTGTGGTGGTTTTGTTTCTGTTTGTGACCCTTTTGGGTCTCTTTGGCTCTATAGTGTTGATTTGTAGTGGTTTTGTGGTGTTGTTGTCTGGCTGTTTTGTGGTGTTGTTGTCTGGTTGTCTCTTTGTGGTTGTTTTTCATCTATTTGTAGAGGTTTCGTCTCTTTGTGGTCGTTTTCTGTCATTCTGTGGTGTTTTGTGGTTGTTTTTTTGGTTGTTTGAGGTGGTTTTGTGTGATGGACAACAGAAGTGGTTTTAAATACTGAAACACACAGTGACAGTAGAGATGTGGAATGAAAACCATCTTTAATCTGTAGAGAAATAAATTAAATACAACATATTCTTCTTCAGTTAAAATCAGTTAAACTCTTTGCTGTTTACCTGCTGCCACGGTTTGTTTGCTTGATGCATAAATCCTGTTTTTGTACATATAAGTACACTTCCTGTTTATTATCTAACACTGTAGTGACGCTCCACTCCCGCGAGTACCATTCCAAAGAGGCAGAAGATGTAAAGAGTTCTCACTCTGTTTGCATTTCTAGGACTCACAAATGTCAAACTGTAGAGAATAGAGCAGCTGATTGAATGTCAGAGTTCAAATTTGGACGTCACCCACTAAGTCAAAATTACAAAATAACATTGGAAATATTTCGCTTCCGGTTTAGAATTTTATTAAAATTCTTTTTATGTGAAAATTTTGACTTTTCGATCTTGTGATTGTGACTGTAAAAGTTTGGACTTCTATGTCACAATTTTGCAATTTTGTCCCTATTTTTTCTTTCTCTGCTCTGATTCTGCCTTTTTTTTTTTTTCTTCGAAGCTATCTTGTGAACTTTGTCGTCTTTATGTTTCTCTTTGTGGTGATACAATTCTGTGTGTTTTTGGAACTTTTCTGTTATAATTTTGACTTTGTTATTGCTTGCTTCTGACATTTTATCCCAAATGTTTGAGCTTTATGTCATAATTTGGAGTTTTTAATCACCAGATTTTTCTGTATTTGTTTGATAATTTATTCTTTTGTTTCACTACAGTCATTTTGCATATTTTTCCTTTTTGTCCCCAACTTTTGACTTTTACATCATAATTTTACGTTTTTAATCACCAAAGTTGTACATTTATATAGTAATTTTGAACACTTAATTCCAAAATGTCTGCCTTTAATTGGATAATGTCGACGTTTTATGTTCTAACTTTCACTTAGTACCCATGTTGAAAATGTGACTTTTTATGTCATAACTTTAGCAATTTAAATTTCCCATAACTTTAGGTTTCTAAGTTACTTTAAAAATATGCTTGTAATTATTCCCTTCCACGGGAGTTGCCCCTTGCTGCTGCTGCTGCTGCTGCTGCTCTCGTGTTTCTCCCGCTAAGTGAGTCATCATTTTGTACAGACGATCTCTGTCCAGTCTCATCGCGAGCTCCTCCGCGCAGCCTCCCTGCATCCGAGCGCGAGCATCACTGCGCACCGAGCGGAGCTCCGACAGACACCGAATCTCTCCGAGCGGACCGCGGCTCCGTCAGCGGACATATGAAGGCTTGTTCCCCCGGACCAAGGACGTGTCTTCGGTGATTCTCCTCCGTGCCGTCGCCTCTCTATGGATGTGAAGTAACGCGGCGGTGGTCAGTCGGTGTCCCTCCATCTCTGCGCTCTTCTCGGTCAGGACCGCATCCACAAAATGGCGGACATCATCGAGCTGGGACCCGCCTACGGTGAGAGACAGGCCCGTTCTGCTCCATCCGTCCGCCGTTTACCGTCGAAATCAGCCAGTTTAAATTCTCCAAGTGTCATTTTTCAGTTTATGTTTAATAATATAACGTGCAGTGTAACAGGTGTACAGGACTGAAATGTCCTGTGTCATGTTGATCAGCTGCCTGTTAGTGAAGCGTTTTCAGGCCACACTCGCTGTTTTTATAGAATCCAGGTCGTTTTTTATTTTAATTCTTAAGCTGGGGCATTTTTTCCATATTTTTTATTCACTGCCTCGACAATATATCAGCTCACAGAGTGAAAACTGATGAGCAGACGGTTTAAATCGATAAAAATCACAGCTTTCCACTGATTTGACATTTTAGTGACTAGAATTGATAGAAAATGCAACGTATTGTTAGATTTCAGCTTCTTTAGTAATTTTTAGATTAAAATATTAAATGTAATCATCAGACAGTGGTTTAATTAAACAGGGCGGTCTCGCGCTCCCACGCACAGTCTGCCTCGCTCTCGTGCGTGCGTGCGCGTGCCAGTCGGGGTGGGTATCGGGGTGACGTCATGTCTGTTCCTGGCGACGAAAAATCGACAAAAATCAGCAAAATGTGACTTTATTTCATATTTCAACTCATATTTTTGCTGTTGTGAAAGCAAACGTTGGTTTCATTTTTTATCAGCCTCAACATGTAGAATCTAATAGTAACAAATGTGATCTTTAAAGTGTTTTAAATGATAAATGTGATAAATCAGCACAATGAAAGGAAACAGAATAAGGCCTGGATGTGTTCAGACCCTGCAGGCTGAATTCAACACGATGTTATAGTTCAATAAACCATTCTTTATTCTTCATTTGGGAGTAGAAGTTGAAGGTTTTTATTTTAACACCAAAGTCCAGAATAACTTGATTTAATGCAGGCATTGAAGAAAAACCGAATCAGCAGTAAACAGCTCAGAAACATTACATTTAGACAATTAATCAGACAGATGATCAATTTAGGAGCTGAATTGTTTTGTAAATTTCACGATTTGAAAGAATATTTTTCTGTTTTCCACAAAACAAATCCCTGCATGATGTCACTGTTTTAAGAAATCTGAGGGGTTTTTTAAAAAAAAAATTTAAATCTGACATTTTGATAGTAATTCTGATAAATATATCTAATATATATATTTTAAAATCATCAATAAAAAAATAGAAAATGACTTCTATTACAAAATACTTATATTTCATGTTTGAATTCCTATTTTTGTTGTTAATATTAAAAATATCATTAGTCTGATTTGTTTATTGATTTTAGCACATTTAAAGTCTTTATTTTTCAGTTTGAGAGTAAAAGTGAAGATTTTTACTTTAATACCAAAGTCCAGAATAACTTTGATAAAACAGACTTTAAATGCCAACTGAATCAGCAGAAAGCAGCTCAATAACAATAAAATTAGACACTATTTGTTTGTTTTTTTTGGCACAACAGCTTTGATAATGAAATAGTTCAATCAAATGTATTTTATTTTGCAGCTAACAAAACTCTGGAGGATGTCAAAGGTTTAGAAAATCATACAGTTTCATCTCTTTCTTATATTTTTAGGTTATTTGAAGAAAAGGAATCCATCAAAAAGTTGCAGTAATTAGTTGATTGTCTCGCGATCGACCATGTAAACTTGTTGACTCAATTCTCTGTTTGACAGAAAATTAATCTGCAGCTATTTTGATTATTTAAAAAGTAATTTTTAAAGATAAAATGAAAAACATGTTTGAGGCTCTCAGACTGTTCTCCTTTTGTGGTTTTAAACGATCATTTATTCTAAAAATATTTAGCAGATTAATCAATTAACCATCAGTAAGTTATTGGTGAGACGTGCAGCTGCAGCAGAATCAGCATCACTTCATCATTTGTCATACTTTAAGCTGAATAAGAAAACTCTCCTCTGGTTATTGTATCTCTGTGTTTATCTGTTTCATCATTTCAAACTGAGCAAATATTAAAAACAGCAATTTTTTATTGGAAAAGCAGTTTAGTAGTGATTCATTTTGATTTAATCAAATACTTACTCAGAAATTAGTGTTACAGAGTCCAGAAAGACTTTTATGAAGTGATGTTTTGCTTCGAAAATGTTTCATCTTTCATGTTTATAAAGAACAAGTACAGGGGCGCCGCTATAGCTCACCTGGTTGAGCTGGTGTCCCATATGCAGGGCTACAGTCCCAATGTGGAGGTCATGAGTTTGAATCCTGCTTGTGGCCCTTTCCCACATGTCCTCCCCCCATTCTTCTCACCCATTTTCCTGTCTCTCTCTCACTGAACTATAAAATAAAGGCCAAAAAAATAACTTTAAAAAAAAACAAGTACGGCTGCCATCAATAGTTGAATAATCTGTTATTTTTTGTATTGACCATATTAATTCAGTTTAGTTTGTGATTCCTCACATTTCTTGTCTTGTCCAAAGACATTCAGTTTCCTGTCATAGAGGAGGAAAGAAAGCAGAAAATATTCACATTTAAGAAGCTGCAATCAGAGAATTTACACTGTTTTTATTTTCAAAATTACTTCAGTCCATTATGAAAATAGTCAATGATTAATTTATTAGTTGACAACTAATCGATTGATAGCTGCTTTAACTTCCATGTTGTGCTGGATTCCTGCTAATGTACAAAAGATCAGCCAACTCCACAGTTTACCAAAAATTAAAGCAACAGGGCTGCTGTCACTCTCAGGTTATGCGACATGTTCACAAACTGTCACTGCTGGAAATGTAGTGAAGTAGTGTTAGTTCTTCTCGTCCTTCATGTGTTGATCCTGTAGTAGTTTGTGTTGTTTTTAAGCTGGTTGTTAGTTGTGCTGCTTTGGGACACGAGTTTCTCTCTGTGTTTATTTAACTTCACCTGAACATGCTGAATCCAAAATACTCCAAACAGGGGTGTTTAGCGTCTGCAGCACAGCAACATATTGACTCCCAAAGTGAAGCCAGGACCTGTGGAGCTTCCTGGTTTCGTTAGTTTAGGAAGAGCTTTACTTGATGTGCAGTGAAGAACACATTTTAAACATCAGTTATTCATGTGATGGTGTGTAGAGCTGCAACCAATAATCCATTAGCTGTCCACTGTTAAATTAATCACCCGCTAATATGACAATCGTATGACCAGTTTGAGTAATTTTTAAAATAAAAACAGTCTAAATATAGTCACTGCAGCTTTTTAAAATGTGAATATTTTCTGGTTTTAAATGGTGTTTAATCATTATAGAAATGAAAACAGGAGCTTTTTACTGGAAAACTAAATAATAGAGTTACTGTGAGTTTATCCTGAGTGTAATTCAGCTCAGTGTGTGTGTGTGTGTGTGTGTGTGTGTGTGTGTGTGTGTGTGTTGGTTGCTAGGCAGCGAGCTCAGCTGCTTTCGGCTCTTTCCAAAACATGACATCATCTGATGGAGTCTGAATGAAAGCCGACAACAACAGGAAGGAGGATTTTCTGCAGCTCAGTTCAGTTTAACTCATAAACGCAGTCAGATCGAGACTTTACAGTATTTTAGAGACAAACAACAACACGAGGAAAAACTTTTCTTACAAAGTCGAGACAGAGCCAGGCTTTACCGGTTCATAGTTTAGTCAGTGTTGTGCTCCTGCAAAGAAAAGCAACAGTAATATGACTAACATAGCAAAGTGCTTCACAGTAAAAACAAGTGTGCATATACAACGCAAATATAAAATACACAAATCATACATAAGATGAGATAATTCTTCATTAATCCCACAGTAGGAAAAGTACAGTGTTACAGCAGCAAAGACAATGGTGCAAAAATGTGGGAACAAAAGTCAGTAACTTTAAAATAAACAGAAAGAAACATAAGTACAGTTGATGTTGTACAGAATCTTCCATATGTAGAAAATTCAGAAACTACACAAAGTTGTTTTGTGTGTAGAAAAACAGTGATAATGTACAGATTCTTACGTGAGTAGTTGTGAGTGTGAAATAGACTGATCAGCTTATTAGAAGGTTTATTGATCTGCTTTTTGTTGTCTGTCTCGTACATGTAGGAGCTTATTACAAATGTAAAGTAAATCTGCAGCTTTAGATTGTCTGACATTAGAGACGTCTGTCAGAGGCAGTAGAGCAGCAGGTAACAGAAAACCTCAGTGCACAGATGAATAGCAGCAGCCGGTGAAGATCTCTGTGTAGAAATAAACGTCTTCAAGCAGCTGTAAAATCTCGGGGCTTTTGTTGTTCCTCTTTCAACTTTTAGAAGAGTGAATCCTGATCAGTTCGTACCGAGTGAAGCTCACAGAGGACTTCCTCAGGAATTCATAGACAAAAACCACAGTTTTGTCATCGATTGTGAAACCAAAAAAGCCAGCAGAGACAAAATTACTACTGTCTGGCATGTGTGATTAACTTAAACACATGTACTGTTATTGCAGTAGTTTACAATGAAGGCCGGGACTGGTTCACATCATTAGTTAGTCTATTTTCTTGATAATATCTGTAAAAAATAGGGGGAAAAATGGACATTTGTCCCAACCTGACTCACGTTTTATAGTTTTTATTCCAAACTCAAGCCTCATTTTGAACATTAGAAGAAATAAAAGATTTTAATATAATCCAAATGTAATAATGTTCAAGATTTTCAGCTTATCTAAAGACTTTCACATCACATTTTTATCAGTGTTTTGTGTATATACTGCGTCTCTGTGGGACGTGCTGACTTTGCACCTTCATTGCAGACATTTAGGGAAATGCACGAACAGCGTAAGCACTCCGTCTGCCTTAAAGGAAACGCAGAGAGTAGCTGCCTCGGTCTGAGTTTTTAATATCTGCATTAGGTTTCCATCCAGGATACTTACTCCCTGATCAACATATTGATTTCCATGTACTGCAACAGAAAGCAACGTTTGTTGTGGAAATAAATTCTTGATGTTTTGTGTGCACAATGAACACAGCATTACCTGACTGCAAAGTCATCGTTGTGCTGCTGCTGCAGGTCACAGTGTGCAGAAATGTGTGGTAGCTGCAAAAACTGTAAAAAAAAAAATGCTGTTAGAAAAGAGAGAATGTCTTACAGTGAGGTCATCTTATAATACAGTGTGTGTGTGTGTGTGTGTGTGTGTGTGTGTGTGTCCTCAGAACAACAGGACTCTTCTGTAAACAGCAAACAAAGACCTCCTCACTCTTCTTCTTCCTGTTTCCTCTCAGCAGGAATCACTTGGACTCTAATTAGAGATGAGGAGACTCAGTGTGGTGACATCACTGTGTTACAGTGTGATGATGTCACCGCCAGGGATCGACCAGTTATCAGGGCTGATGTTCAGGCGTTTTGATTAATGACAAGTGATGGAAATTTTAGGTCCACCTGTGATGAGATGGGAGATTTTTCTTTATCAGTTCAGTACCTGTGTTGCAGCTTTTCTGTTTTCTTAATGACAAGTACTGAATTTAAATTATCGCCAGGAATTTGTTGTCTGAGAAGAAAATGATCATTGTCCATCTTGATTTTGTACCAATTGTCAATTCCAGCTGATAACTAAAAGCCACAGTGCTGTTAGTTGTAGTAAAGAAGCATTTTATGCACTGTTAGCCACAGTGTTAACATTATATTGATATAATGAGTTAGAAATTCAGTAAGAATTTCAAAATGTTGTGCTTTGTAGTGTCACCACACATATCTTCAGCAGAATCACTTTTCTAAATGTTTTCAGAAATGTTTAGTATTTGCATCAGAAATACTTCATCAGCATTCACACCAATGACGTGAGAAGCTGCTTCAGTGCATTACACATATAAATAAGCTCAGCGTTGATCCGCTGGGAGTCAAAATGGGCACTTTCTGATTTAAACTAAATTTTATCTGTATTATTGTCCATAACAGCGTCTGAACTTCTGTCCATAAGTGATTATGGATATAATCATGCAAATCATCCAACATCTTGTAAGTTAGCATCCGTCAGTTTCTAAATGCTGTGGATCTTTATTGTACGTTTCTAACATTAAACTTTCATGATTTCAAAATTTCTGAGTTAACAAAAGAGATGCACAGATTGACAGACAGACTTGGTGGCTGTTACAGTTCAAAGTGACATCCACAAGTGTTGTTTTTTTGCCCAACCTCCACTTCAAGATATTCAGTTTACTGTTACTTAAAACAGAAACACTCCAGAGAACTTTGAGCCTTTTGTCTGAACTATTTTGTGATTACTATACAGGATTTACCTGAAAACATAAACAATGACGTGTTGACAGTTTTGGCTCTGTATGTTTTTCTAACCGTCTCTCTGTCTTGGTTGCAGCCATGTCTCCGGTGCTGGCGGGCTTCCTGGGAGCTGGTGTTCTGGTTCTGGTTGTGGTGGTTTTGGTTCTGCTCTGGTCTTTCTGCCAGCGACGCTACCTTCGTGTCTCCGGACGTTACAAGCTGCACGGCGACCGCTACTGCGACGCTGAGGACCCGCCCTACAAGTTCATCCACATGCTGAAGGGGATCAGCATTTACCCAGAATCCCTCAGCAGCAGCAAGAGGATTGTCCGCGGCATCCGGCGTGCCGACCGGTCCGACCGTGATGGAGAGCGAGGCTGCCCTGGCGCCAGCGCCGCAGGGAGGGGAATGGTGCTGGTGGACGCTGAGAACAACATCCTGGACGTCCCAGGTCAGCTGCAGATGAGTCACCTGGTCCCACCTGCCGGGTCAGGCTCCGCCCACAGCCAGGCCCGGCTGGAGCGGGCATTGCCAGTCCGTGCCGACTACTGCTGCCTGGACAGTAGCTCAGCCAGCAGCAGCCAGACCAGCAGCAAGACAGCGTCGCCCTTCACACCTGCCTCCTCAGAACCAGAACCCGAGCCCAGCCTGGGGTCCATCAGCCTCACCGTTGACTACAACTTCCCCAAGAAGGCGCTGGTGGTGACCATCGTGGGCGCCCGCGGCCTCCCCGCCATGGACGAGCAGGCGGGCAGCTCGGACCCATACGTGAAGATGACCATCCTGCCAGAGAAGAAACACCGCGTCAAGACCCGCGTGCTGAGGAAGACCCTGGACCCATTGTTTGACGAGACCTTCACCTTCTACGGCGTGGCCTACAGCTCGCTACCCGAGCTCACTCTGCACTTCCTGGTCCTCAGCTTCGACCGCTTCGCCCGCGATGACGTCATCGGAGAGGCCGTAGTGCCTCTGAAGGGCGTCGACCCGAGCACGGGCCGAGTCCACCTGAGCCAGCAGATCACCAAGAGGAACATGCAGGTGACTGAAGACTCACTCATTATTATTATCATTATTATTATTAGTGGTGATAATAATAAAAAAAATATCTTTAAGGACATTTTTCTCTTTTCATTAGCTTTGTTCTAATTTCTACAAGCTCTTCAGTTATAATAAATCAAAGTTAAAGCTGCTTTGTGAAAATAATGTGGATTTTTAAACCTCGAGGCAGTTTCTGTCTCATTTTTCCTCACAGTAGCAAACACTTTATTTTTGGCTTATTTTCAGATCGGACATGTAGAATTAGGTGATTTTGATGGAATATCAGATTTTAACTTCATGATTCATTAGTTTTTCCTGATGAAATCAAAAGTCAAACATAATTAGGTTAAAATCTGATCATTCTGGCTGATAAATGGTGTCACTTTGGAGATTTTTTAAAGACGACATGCCGTTCAAACCTGCTGACAGGTTCTGGGGTTCAGAGGTTAATGATAGATTTAATAATTCAGTAGTTTTTCACGTCTCCTGTTGTCACTAGATCAATGAAATGGGAACTATTGTTGAGGGCATTTTTAGTTTATTACTTAATATTTGGTATTTTGAGTAAATGAGTAAATATTCAATAAGAAAAAAGACCTTATCATTACAGATACTCTTCATTTTGACGATAGTCCAACATACTCGGTTCTACTCAGGAGATTCAGTTTCAGCTTTAACCTCCTGACAGTGTGACTTCACATCTATACATTCCTCTGCCTCTTTGTGTTGTTGTTGATGCTGATTAATAGCTGGTGCTATTGTGTGTTACTGCAGAAACAGGCCGGCCTGACCTTTGCTGGGTTCAAATAATCAGATGTCAGTGTCTCAGTGACAGACTCCCTGTTGTTCTGTCTTCATCAGGTTAAAGATGCTGAGCCCAGCAAACATGTTACTGATAAACCTAATGTGACTCATCATGTTGGTCTCAACCAGCATCACGGGTTTGTCTGCTTCTCCAAGGTTTTTCAAATCAGAATACAAACCAAGCCAAGCAGCAGTGAGTTAGGAGTTCACGTTTGGAGATATGTCTGTCTGAGATTCAGTTTGAGCTGCTCTGCAAAAGACATTTAGATCATTAACAGCAGCAGCGTGTTTGTTAATCTGATCGGTCTTATCATCCTCAGGCCCTCATAACTGCTACATTTCTGTCACATTTTAACAAGAGCTGCAGATTGCTACAGTTTTCATTCACAGTTCGTTTCTCTACTTAACTAATATAAATGTTTGGTCCACAGAGAAAAAGTCACAGTTTTCCTGACACCACACGCCTTGGTTTGTCCAAAACTCAAGATATTGAACTCTAGTGTGGGACAATTTTCTCTGGTTTGAGAAACTGTTTACGTTTAGATTGGCCATGTTAACAATCAACAATTTGTTTTTAAAAATGAATGAAATATGGACGTTTTGACTATTTCATATTAAAAGTATTCTATATGTTTAGTTTTTTTATTATTACGACATGCAGCTGCATATGGTCCAGAAAATATATTTGGTTGACTTCACCTGACTTGACTTTCTCAAAGATGGAACTTTTCATGACGGCTTCCTTTTTTTTTCATATTTTAACTGACCTATAGTCAGAGATTAATTGATCTACTTTAATTCTGAATCAATGACATGATGGGAAATCGCCGTGAAAATTTCTGTTTTTTTTTTTTATCCTTAATAGTTTCTGAAATATTGTCTTTCAAACAGACTTAAATTTCAATGTGAGAAAAAAAAACCTGCTTCAAGTGGGTCAACGGGAAATATAAAAAAATATATATTTTAGCTGGAAATGTTTTTGATATATCAAGCTACAGTTTTACAGATATTTTAAAAATCTCCATATTTTGTGCTGTAAAAGTTTCAGCTACATCAGAGAACACTGAGCAGAAATTGTTGTCAACATGTGATGATCTGAGATGGACTGAACCAGCTGCGTTGTTTACTTTCGTCTGTGTTTGTTGGTTTTGCAGCAGATCACAGATCTTGTGTTAACAGTAAAACTGCTCTGATGCTCCTCTGATTGTGTCTTTACAAGTTCAGTGTCTCTGATTAAACCTGTGGAGGAATATTATGTTGTGTGACGGACAGCTCAGCCTGTGTTGTGGGCGACAGCAGGATTAAATGAACAGCTGATGATGGAGTCTGGTTCTGTTCTTCACTGGTTCTGTTTCTGTTTCAGTGTGAGAGTCGTGGCGAGCTGCTGGCCTCTCTGTCCTACCAGCCGGTGTCTCATCGCCTCAGCGTGGTCGTCCTCAAGGCCCGGCACCTTCCCAAGATGGACATCACCGGCCTGTCAGCCAGTGAGTAGAACCACAGAACCACGACCGGTTCTGGTAGAACAGCAGGGGAGAGTGTTCCGATAAAATCACTGATTAGTCAAGTATTCAGACACCTTCTTTAATTCTCTACCTCCTTTCTTTTTTTCTTTCCTTCCTTCCTTCCTTCCTTCCTTCCTTCCTTCTTTCTTTCTGTACCTCCTTTTTTGTCTCCTTTCATTTATTCTATCCTTCCTCCCTACCTTCTTCTTTCCTTCTCTTGCTGCTCCTCTGAATGTATTTCCTGTGTTGCAGTGAATCAGTTTAAACTCTTTAATGCTGACTGGTTGTGACTCTAAACGCTGACCAGCTGAGCAGCCATAAGGCTACAGATTACCCATAATGCATCACTCTCTGCAGAAGGCCTGTACGGTACTAGACACACCTGATGCTGTGACATGTGACGGCCTCCTTCCTCAGATTTCTGATATTATATTCGGGCCTCTCAGGTAACCAGTCGATCATTTTTGTGTCCTCAGATCCTTACGTGAAGGTGAACGTCTTCTACGGTCGTAAACGCATCGCCAAGAAGAAGACTCACGTGAAGAAGTGCACGCTGAACCCCGTCTTCAACGAGTCCTTCATCTATGACATCCCGCCTGAGCTGCTGCCCGAGATCTCCGTGGAGTTTCTGGTGGTCGACTTCGACCGGACCACCAAGAACGAGGTTCTGGGCCGCCTGCTGCTGGGCCTGCACAGCCCCGCCCCCTCCGGTGCCTCCCACTGGCGGGAGGTCTGCGAAAACCCCCGCCGGCAGATCTCCAAATGGCACAACCTGAGCGAGTACTGAGGAGGAGGAGCAAGAACCAGAACCAGCGACCCCGCTGGGACTCCACCAGTGAAGCTCACTGGAAACACAGACTCAGTGTACAGCACACACACACACATCTGCACACATTTACATGCAACACACACACACAAACACACACACACACAGACACACACACTGTTGTGATCATAGTTAAACTCTCTCTCTCTCTCTGTCTCTATTATCTCTCTCTACCACCACTACATTCGCAATGATAAGAAGAATCCTGCAGTTCTTTACTTCAGCCAGCAGATGAAAAGAAAAAGCTGTTTTTCAAATAGAAACCATGAAGTCCATTTCTAAGACTGTTGTTGTGTCTCCTCCAGGGGAAGGAATGCTCCAATAACATTAAAAAAGAAATCCTTGAAAAAAGAAAACAATCCCCCTCTTGCTGTTGTTGTCATGCAGTTCATCGCATGTCTGTCTGAAAAGAAAAACAAAACAACTCGGGATAAAGAGTTGAGAGCTGCTGACATCTCGCTGACTGATCGACAGGAAGAAACTTCAGCTCTGACAGAAGAGAAAGTCCAGTTTAAGTACTCAGTAACACTGCATTTAACTAATATATCCAATATAATTACTCCTCAGTAGGACCAAATAAGAAACCTCCTCCCACCTCTGAAGCTCCACCTCAGCGACAGACTTCCATTGTTCGGGGGGATGAAGATGTTTTCGTCGGCAGCATGCAGCCTGCAGATTCCTACAGTTTCCTCCCATCCTGCAGCAGAACTGATCCGCAGGAGCTGGACGCCCTCGTTTTAATGTGGACTTTAACTGAATGCGGATTAAAAACTAAACATCTCCTGACTGACCCTAGATCACTCTGATAAATCTGCTCATGGAGGCAGAGAGACGATGTAAAATACTTGTTTGTGACATGAATACGTTTCTCTGATTTCCTGCAGCAGAGGCAGCTGTGGGTCCTGATGGTGGTTTTAGGCCTGTTACCTTCAGATCTCTGACTCCACAGCGCTCTTACGTGCAGGTGTGACGTGAAAATTACAAATCACAGAAGAGAAGAAACCTGGGCCGACTGCCTGTATCAGAGGTGTCACACTGACAGACGCTCTGTGGCTTTGATTGAGCTTTTTTCTGCACAAACTTTGACTTTTAGCATCTAAAAGCAAAGACAACACTGGTACCGTTAAACTCACAAACTTAAGTTGCTTCATTTATTTATTTGCTGAAAATATCAGGCATTCGGTGCATAATCAGTTTGGAAAAGTAGGTTTTATTTTGGTCTGTAATGAAGTGAAGACAGTCTTGGTGGACTGAAATTTTTCTTCAACCTATCGATTAGTCGCTTGGAAAAAAAAATAGCAGCTTTTGTGTAGACAGACTAACTGTTCAGCGACTCTACCTGCAGCCTCATTGAATACTTTCTAAATCAATGTTAGAAGCTCATATTGCAGCAGGTCCAGCTTTAGATGGTCTTCAGTGTCTACATTCAGCTGTTTAAAGTTAGAGAAGGTTTTGGAAGATATTTTAATTCACTAAAAATCAACATTTGCACCTATAAAATTCTAAATTCCACATATTTGCAGGTTGTTGGTAATGAATTAGTTTTGATTATCGAGCAGCTTATTTGAACGTAAACAATCGAGGAATAATAATCACTAAGGATCGTACTAATAAGGAGTAAAGCAGTAACAACAGAAGCCTAAATATCCTGGAAGTGCTCCATTTGAGACAAAAACTATTTCTTCGGGAGCTTAAGCTGCTCTGAGGAGTCACTCCACAATCTGACATCCTTCACGTTTTTGGGGGAAAACACCTGCTCGGCTGATTTGAACACCTTATTTCCACCTCAGGATGTTTTGGGGGAATCTAGAAAAGTCTGATCACATTATTTTCAGAGTTAAAATCAAAGAGCACCCAGTGTCACAGCTTCATAGTCTAAACTTCTATTTAAAGTAAAGCAAATGTAGGTAATAGCCTCAAAGCCTAGAGGACAAAACAGAGTCTTGATCTGCTGATAGATTCCTGATTAAATGAAACATGAAATGACGGACAGTTCAGTGTGGATCTTGATAACAACAGGCCTAAAAGACGACCAGCAGCCACAGCTCCCCTCTGCTTTGCTGCCTTCCTTCCTTTTTCTCTCTTTGTGTCTCATTTTGTACATTTTCATTCTCTTCTCGACCAGATTTGGACTCCTGATTTGCACTCGTTTGTAAAGCATTTCTCCCTGTGAACATTTCCCTGCACAATGATTTAGTCGGCCAGCTGGTGGCGCTGTTTTGTATTGATTTGTTTCATAAAAAGTGAATTGGGTTTAATATTTTGTTGATGATACACTGTGAGTGAACTTTTGAAAGCACATTTTCATCCCAGTTGAAAGTTAATCCACCTTAAATCTGCTCTGCAGCTTGCTTCTCTTACAGAGATTAATAATGTGTGTAAAACTAAATTTCACTTTAAATCTTAGAGACGTAACGAAGCGGTGAAGACGCCGCAGCAGCTTTTATCACCCGAAGCCTCAGATCTGGTTTGTGGACTGAAGCTGTGACCGACAGACGGACGGACGGACTGACTGACTGTAGATTTGTACAGATGTGAAAATGTTTGCTGGTTTCTCTCCTGTCTGATGTCCTCGGAGCTTTAGTGTGTTTGAGCGCCCCCTGCTGTAGACCTGGATGCTAACCTCTGTGTTGGGTTTGTTAACACTCATTGGACGTGCAAATAAAAAACAAGTTAGCCATGATGGCTGTGTCTGCTCACTTTATTAACGTTAACAGATCTGCTTATTTTTATTCTATAATTAGTCTATACATTATGATTGTTCTTTATTTTTAAAATTTAAATCTCCTATCATTTCATTTTTACGTATTAACTCACTAGTTTATCTCTTTTTAGTCTGTTAATTATGGGGGGGAAAAAATTTCTACAAATATTTGAACGTTAACATTTATTTTTTTTTCTTTTTTGAAGCTCCTATTTTTTTATATTCATATTTTAAATCATTTATTACTATTTTTCTGTTTTGATCTCTTATTTTTATATTATTATTTTAACTTTAATATTTTGTTAGAATTCTATTTTAAATCTAATTTCATCAATTATATTAATTTATTAAATTATTTCTCTTTAATGTCCCATTTATCTAATTTTTACATGAATATTTTAACTTTATTTCAATTTTTTTCTCTCTCTAATCTCTTATTTACATTTTCAGTAATATTTTTGCTTGATTTTATTTTTTCTATTTTTATTCTCTTATTATACTTTATATATATATATATATTACTTTATTATGTTTTGTCTTTTCAATCTCTTATTTTTTGTATTAGTGTCTTTATTTTTTCATTTTTTTAAATCTATTTTATTTTTATATTAATATTTTATTTTAGTTTTCATTTTATTATTTATGATTTTTCGTTTATATAATATCTATCTTATTTTCATATTTATATTTTAATTCCCTTTTTTTTATTTTTTTTATTTTTGGTTTTCCCCAATTTTTTTTGTCCATTTTTTATGTGATTTTTTTTGCATATTTTACCCATTTTAATGTTAAAGATCATCAAACAAATGTAAATATCAGCCAAAGACAACCCGAGCAAACACAATATGGAGTTTTTAAATGATGATTTTATTTATTAAGGGGGGAAGAAACTATTCAAGCTACCAGGCCCAGTGTGAAAAAGTTATTGCCCCTAACAACTGAAATCAAGCGTTTTCTGTAACTGGCTATGAGTCTTTCACATCTCTGTGGAGATGTTGTCATTGTTTTAATTCAGCAACACTGGAGGGTTTTCGAGCATGAACGGCCTTTTTAAGGTCATGCCACAGCATTTCAATCAGATTCAAGTCCAGACTTTGACTCGGCCGCTCCAAAACCTTCATTTATTGTTTTAAGCCGTTCAGAAGTCGACTTGCTGGTGTGGTTTGGATCGTTGTCCTGCTGTCGAACCCAAGTGCGCTTCAGCTGGAGGTCACCAACTGATGGCTGAACATTCTCCTTCAGGATCTTCTGGCAGAGAGCAGAATTCATGGTTCCACCAATCACAGCAAGTGGTCCAGGTCCTGAAGCAGCAAAGCAGAACCAG
This sequence comes from Stegastes partitus, assembly GCF_000690725.1. Taxonomy (NCBI): domain Eukaryota; kingdom Metazoa; phylum Chordata; class Actinopteri; family Pomacentridae; genus Stegastes; species Stegastes partitus. The sequence continues at coordinate 53,516 of NW_007580009.1, forward strand.
ACCATCACAGCACCACCACCATATCTGACTGTTGGGATGATGTTCTGTTTCTGAAATGCTGTGTTACTTTTACGGCAGATCTAACGAGACACACACCTTCTAAAAAGTTCAACTTTCGTCTCATCAGTCCATAGAATATTCTCCCAAAAGTCTTCGGGATCATTCAGATGTTTGTTAGCAAAAGTATGACGAGCCTTTATGTTCTTTTTGGTCAGCAGCGGTTTTGGCCTTGGAAACTCTGCCATTGATGCCATGTTTGCCCTGAAGTCTCTTCCTCATTGTTGAGTCATGAACACTGAGGTGAGGTGAGGGAGGCCTGCAGTTCTTTGGATGTTGTCCTGGTTCCTTTGTGACCTCCTGGATGAGTCGCCGCTGTGTTCTTGGGGGAGGTTCCTGGGAAGGTTCACCGCTGTTCCATGTTTTCTCTATTAGTGGATGATGGCTCTCACTGTGGTTTGCTGGAGTCCTAAAGCTTTAGAAATGACTTTGTAACGCTTTCCAGACTGATAGATGTCAGGTACTTTATTTCTCATCTGTTCTTGAATTTCTTAGGATCGCAACATTTTGTTGCAGCTTTTGAAGATCTTTTGGCCGACTTCATTTTGTCAGACAGGTTTTGTTTCAGTGATTTCTTGATTGAACAGGTCTGGAGGTAATCAGGCTGGGGCGTGGACAGTGGAATTGAACTCAAAAAATGTGATTAGCCACAGTGAATTCAGGATTTTAACAAGGGGGAATTACTTTTTCATAAAGGGCCAGGTAGGTTTGGATATTTTTTTTCCCCTTAAAACATTAAATCACCATTTAAAAACTGCATTTTCTGTCTACTTTGGTTATCTTTGTCTAATATTTAAATTAGTTTGAAGGTCTCAAACATTTAAGTGGAGGAGATATTCAAAAAAGTAAGAATTCGAGAAGAGGCAAATACTTTTTCATAGCGCTGTATATACAGTTAAAACCAGAAGTTTACATAGTGTATAAAAAGACATAAAACTTTTTTTTTTCTCGCTGTTTGACATTAAATCAGACAAAGCTTTTCCTGTTTTAGGTCAGTTCGGATAACCAAGTCAGAAGTTTCCATACACTAAGATTACTATTCCTTCAAACTATTTGGGAAAACCCAGATGATGATGTCATGGCTTTGGAAGCTTTTGATAGGTTGACTGACAGCTTTGAGTTAACTGGAGACACACCTGTGGATGTATTTTAAGACACACCTCAAACACACTGCTTCCTTTTGTGACAACATGGAAAATCTAAAGAAATCAGCCAAGATATCAGGAAGAGAGTTCTGGACCTTCACAAGTCTGGTTCGTCCTTGGGTACAATTTCCAGATGCCAAAATACATAAGAATGAATATATAGTATAAATATAAAATATAAAAATATCAATATTTTACAGATGTTTGCTGTTATTTTCACAGTTTTTGAATATTACAGTATTCCACTGTTTGGTTTAAAATAAACAAATAAATTCTAAGATTTTCTCAGGGATTTTTTTACTGGAGCTTTTACTTTGGGGCTTTTGTAAAGATATGTTTTGTTTTGTTTTTTTCAAATGATTTAATCTTTCTAAATCTTTCTGAACGTTATCTTTTGAAAATTCTTGTATTGCAGAAAAACAGCATCTTGCAGCCCTAAAACTAACACCTGAGTCTACGTTGTGGCTGTCTTCTTACATATGTGATACTAAACTGAGAAAATCTAACATGTATGTCAAATATACATACAGATATACTGTTTTGTGGTTGTTGTTTTTTTTTACAGTTTCTGACATTTTATAGACCTAAAGGCAATGGGCAGGTTAGTTGTTGGTTACCTAAGAAGTTCTTATGTCACCCATCTGCATCGTCCATGTTGTAACATGAAAGTGTGTCTGAGTTCTGCAGCCTCTGAGTGCTTTTGATGTCCAGCCGGGATGTTTTAATACTCACTGATATAACAGCAGCTTACTTTAATTTAACAGGAAAACCATCTGAGAAGCAAAATGCAGCGTGTCAGGGGACTCATAGGACAAACCTCAGTGACGCTGCAGAAGCTCAGCTTCTATCTGTACTTTCCTTTATGTGTAGAAACCAGCAGATGCAGCGTGGTCGAGCTGAGTGACTGCAGCAGTCACATGAACCGTTTTCAGAAACATTGGTTCCTTTATGAGGAGAGCGCCGTGACCTTTGCCTTCCTCACTTTCATGAGCAGGATAAAAATCATCGGGCAGCGTCTCTCATTTCCTAAATTTGACTTCCGCAATAAAATACGACGTCTGAAAAACAAGCTGGTGTTTGTTTTGTTTGTGTTTGATTCATAGTTGAATAACAAGTCAACGAGTAGTTCCTTCATTTCTGTGATTCTCATTTAACAATGAAGAAGGAGAACGATGACCACACGAAGGCGACTTTATATATTTACAATAAAGATAAAGATAAATACTAGCAACAGCTCAAAATATTCAGTTTGTGGTCACATTAGATAAACAAACATCTATTTTAAAATCAGCCAGTTGTTTAATTAATCCTCTGAACTCTGGGATGTTCTAGTGTTTCCTCTGTTCCTGTCTCATTTGTCCTCAGTGTGGCTCATGTTTCACTGCAATCTTTGGACCGTAAGAGGAAGCTGGAGAACCCGGAGAGAACCCACGCTGCACAGGGAGAACATGCAAACTCCGCACAGAAAGATCCCAGGTGTCCTTACCAGGGCGCGAACCGACGACCTTCTAGCTGTGAGGCAACAGTGCTAACCACCGGGACACCTTGCAGCCCCTCACTACAGATATTAAAGTATTTGTAATTTCTTATCTCCTCTCTGCTCTGTGGAATCCATGCCTGCAGTTCAACTAAAAACAGGACTGTCGGTGGAAACTGAGTCAGACATGACTTCACAGTCGCAATGAGAAGCTCCGAATTTTGATGTTTTTCCAGAATACGGTGAATATGGTGCACTGATGTAAATTATAGTCAAATGTGCTTGTGTCTGACTGATGGAGCAGGGATATTAATAATAATAAACCCTAGAATCATTCAATGGGTGAGAAAGAAGTGTTGTCTCTGAAAGAATTACCTCATTTATCAGCCAGACTCAACGAATTTCCAACACTCTGTCAGTCTTTGAACTACTCATCTGTGCCAGAAAACTGAACCAAACCTGAGCTTAAAGTTGGAAGATTTTATCAAAATCACTGTAAGCCACATGTGACATTTAAAAAAAAATCACTACAAATTAACCATCAGCCCAAACTAGATTCTTTAAAAAATAATAATAATAATAATAATAATAATCTGAGTCCCTTGATGCAGCCATGAAGTCATGAGTGACTCAACCAACAGTCAGGTGACAAAAAATCAGGGAGCTTTTACTTGAATTGCAGGCAGTGTTTCCAGAGAGCAGAGAGGAGACAAGGATGGAAACTAATTAAACATGGAAGTCATTGCCTCTTTTCTGTGAATGGATCAGATTGAGAAGGTCTGGTTTTACTGACCGAGGTGATGACCATCTTGGTGTGACCGGTTGTTCAGCTCAGTGAAGCCACAGAGTGAAAACAGATGAAGTTGTGATGAACTTTGTGTTGGACTGGTTCACGTGTTGGGAGTCTAACAGCTGGTTTACAGTGTGTTTGTGTTTCCCTCAGCGACAGCGGAATTTCCTGCTAAATGCTGCCTTTGATTCAGAGTTAATTGATTCGCCAGAGATGCACTGAATACTCTGTTCTGTCGGTGACATCACGTCATGCTCCAGCCAATCACAACGCCAATATCCACCTCCAAACCTTCATCGGCAGGTTATAAAGTCAAAACGTCCTGTGCTGAAACTTCCAACTGAAGACCTGCACTCACTTTGGATGATGAATTCATTTTTCAGGTCTGTTATTTTGCGCTCTATTTCCTGTTTGGTTTCTTTCTAAATTGAATGTATTTGGATTTGGGGCTGTTTGTGAACAAAAAAAAAGACATTTGAGAAGTTGTGGGGAACGTTTTTGTCTGTTGTTAGTGGACAAATTGAATTTTTGATCAATTCAAAAAAAAAAAAAAAATCTATTCAGGAAAGATTGAAAATTCCAGTTAGGAGAGAAATTAATAATAACAATAATTTGTACCAAGTGCTGCTCAAAGGTAATCTGACCAATTATATTCATTTAAACGTCAAAATGCTTCACAAAAACAGTCGATTAAAAGTTGAAACTTGCATAAATATTTTGTAAAGAGATTTTTAAACAGTGATAGAATTAAAATCTGGTCTCAGCAGGTGTCATTTAAAATCAGCACGTAAATCTGTAATTTATTTCATTTGTGTCTGTTGCTTTAAATCTGCTGCATAAATAACAGAAACTTGATGAACTGATTTAAAAATATAAGATTTTAAATGTCAACCAATTTGGGGGAAACAAAAGCTTAAAAAAATACTTTATAATTGAATTTTACTCCTTTATTTCAACTTTTATATTATTATTATTATTATTATTATTATTATTATTATTATTATTATTATTATATGTTGGGTGTGGCTTCAGTCCTCACTCTTCTTATTTCACAGTTTTTCTACAGTGCAGTTTACCTTTTTTGTTAAAGATATAAAATTTTGTTTAATATCCGAGGAGACGGCTTTCAATTTTTTAAATGCTCATATATTGATTTTCTAGTTTCTTGAGTCATTTGGTCCGTCAGGTTTTAAGTGTCTCAGTTTGGTTTTACATGTTTTTCTCATTTTAGGAGAATTTCAAATTCCTTCATCTCCATTTTGAACCCTATTTTTTAAAAACAGTGCTCTGTGGAAACACCGTCTGCAGTTCACCTGAAAACTCACTTGTCACATCACGGCTTTTCGGTTGTGACTAAACTACCTTACCTTTCAAACCTGTCGGCGCGTTTTGGTGTTTAGACGGTTAAATACCAAGAAGACTGAAGAAATTACCAGCAAATAACTATTATTGGTGACTGTACCGAAGCTATAAAAGAATGAAAGTATGGGACAATTCTTGATTAGTTTGGAGTGAAAAGACTTATACTTGTTCTGTTTAATGATTCATTTTTCAACAGGATTTAAAATTTCTACACTTTGCTGTGTTGATTGTTGGTGAAGGTTGTTGTGGAGCTCTTTGTTTTAACGTCTGTCTGTCCTTGTAACGTCTGTTCTGTATGATCAGTAGACTCATCCTGACTCTATGGTCTTTAAACTGTACATATTTACATCAGTGCAAATTACTTAAACGTAAAGAAAAACTGCAGTGGATGCTTTCTGGTGCTGAAAATAGTTTTTTAAATATTGATTCGTCCAGATACAAAAATTAAAAAAAATAATAATAAATTTTACATCCATTTTTAAAGACCAACTTTCTGGAGCCACAACATCACCCTCATTCGAATAATTTGCTCTTTTTTCTGTATTTTCAAAGGTCAGTTAATTAGTTTGGATCTGTTTGCTCAGTGGTTAGCACCGTCACCTCACAGCAAGAAGATCCCCGGTTTGCATCCTGGTTAGGATGCTTGGGATCCTTCTGCGTGGAGTTTGCATGTTCTGCAGTGTGGGTTCTCTCCGGGTTCTCTAGCTTCCTCCCACACAATCCAAAAACATGTTGAGGTTAATTGGTGATTCTAAATTGTCCGTAGGTGTGAATGTGAGTGTGCTTGGTTGTCTGTCTCTAAGTGTAGCCCTGTGATAGACTGGTGACCTGTCCAGGGTGCCCCCTGCCTTCACCCTGAGTCAGCTGGGACAGACTCCAGCCCCCCGCGACCCTAGTGAGGTTTAAGTGGTGTATAGATAATGGGTGGATGGATCTGCTGGAAACTATTCTGTATATGTCCTCTCCAAAGCTCATGTGTATTGTAGTTGTATTTCTGGATATCTTAAATCTTTAAAATGGATTCACAGGTTTTATTTGATAAGTGAAAATACAATAATTCCCTGATGTGAAGTCATACATTGTCAAAAATCAGCAAAAATATTCTGCAGAACTCAGTTTTGTGGCATAATAACAAACAAATAAACTCAAAACTAAATTTAAGACTGTGCAGCAACAAAACAAATGCTTAATTCTGTCTAAACTGATCCAAACTGACCCATAGATTTGCAGCAAAATTGAAAATCTTGTTCTCAAAATAGGTACACAAGCTCCAACACATAATCACAACACACAAAAAGTAAAATAAAATATAACGTGGAGAATATGAGGAAAATAATGTGCATACTACAGTGTTACACACATTTTATATTGAATCTACTTTGTTGAGACTATCAAAAGAAAACGTGTCTCCAAACTTATGACTACTGCTGTAAATGTAACTTTCTCAGAATTAAAAGTTTATCTTTAATTAAGTGTGACAGCAGAACATTTATCTTCTGTGGGATGTTCCCTCGTGATGTTTCTGCTTAATTTAAGTGAATGTTTGAGGTGTCTTCTGCCTCTAAAGAGAGGGTTGATTGAGTTAAGCTTAAATGTGATTAAAGCAGATGATGTTGAGTCTTCACGGTGTTTCTGTGTTGGTCGGAGCTGCTGAGAGCTCAGATTAGAAGCTGATTTTCACGCTGGTTGCCGCTGAACAGGCAGCAGCTTTGTGGAGGATCAGCAGCTGACTTCCTCATGCTGCAGAGAAGGTTCAGGTCATGATGGTCTGCTCTGTTCATTCCTCTGCAGGTTTGGAGAAGCAGAAATGTTGGCCAATCAGCATCACAAGGTGAGTTCAAACCGCAGGAGAAACATCAGCACATGGTGGAGGGAGGGTACAGTCAAAATACAAGTGCCATGCTGTGAAAATACTCTGCTGCAAGTATAAGTCAAAGTGAAAGTATTGTTTATGTAGAAGCCAGTAATCAAGAGAATGTATTTGAAGTATTTAAAGAAGTCAAAGGAAATAAATGTCTCAGAAATGTCCAGAATGTTCCCTGGTTCCAGCTTCATTATCACCAACTAGTGGAAAAGTTAAACTGGTTAGATGTTTGGTTGGTTGGAGCTGGTTTGAGGAACGGTGGAACTGATCTGTTAGTGGATAGAACTAGTTGGTTGAAAGTGGCTGGTGGGACTGGTTGGATGTTTAGTTGGTTAGAAATGAGTAGTTGGTTGGTTGCTAAAACAGGTTGGATGGTTGGTTAGTTGGTGTAACTGGTTGGACCAATAATTGGCAGAACTGGTGAGATGAATGGTTAAAAGTTTGGTTGGCTGGGACAGGTTGGATAGTTGGTTGGTTGGTAGAAGTGGTTGAATGGATGGTTAAATTGTTGTCTTGTTTGGACATGGATGGTTGGTTGAAATGATTTAGGATAAATAGTAAAAATGATTTAGTTGGTAGAGCTGATGGTTGGTAGAACCATTTTAGATGATTTGTGAAATTGGTTGGATGGTTAGTCAGGTGGTTCTGGTTTTGTTCTGGTTGGATGAATGGTTGAAAATTTGGATGGTGGTTGGAACTGGATGGTGTCACTGGTTGATTGGTTGATTGCTAGAACTGGTTGAATAGATGGTTGAATGGTTGTGTGGTTAGAAACAGGATGGGTGGTTGAAACTGATTGGAGGAATGGTGGAACTGATTTGTTAGTGGGTAGAACTAGTTGGTTGAAAGTGGCTGGTGGAACTGGATGGTTGTTTAGTTGGTTGGAACTGATTTGTTCGATGGTTGCTAAAACAGGTGGGTTGGCACTGGTTGGATAGATGGTTGAATGATAGGTTGGTTGGACTGATGATTGGCAGAATCTGTTTGGATGGTTGACCAGATGGTTGAGAGCACTGATTGGAGGAATGGTGAAATGGTTGCATGTTTGAGTGGTTGGAACGGTTTATTTGGATGGTTATGTATAGTATAGTTGGTAGAGCTGGTTGGACAGATGGTTAAATAGTTGTGCTGTTTGGAACTGGATGGTTGGTTGACACTGGTGGGATGTTTGGTGAAACTTGTTGGTTGATTGGTTGGTCAGTAGGTTGATGGAACTGGGTTGATGGTGGATAGAACTGGTTGGAGAGATGGTTGTGTTGTTTGGAACTAGATGACTGGTTGAAACTTGTAGGTGGAACTGTTTGAATGTTTGCTTAGCTGCAACTCGTTCTTTAGATATTTGCTAAAAAGTTGGATTGTCAGTTGCAACTAGTTGGATGGATGATCGAATGATTGGTCAGTTAGAACTGGATGATTTGTAGGATAAATAGTGGAACTAGTTTGTTGGTGGGTAGAACTGGTTGGATGGTTGTTGAACCAGCTTTAGTGATATGTTTCCAATCTGTGTTCCAGACCAGCGCTGTGCTCAGAGCTACCCGGCTGCCATTGGTCCGCTCGGCGCTGCAGTCGGTGACGACGGCATACTCAGGGGTCAAAGGTCGCTACCCCCTGCTGGGTATGGTGGGGGGTGTGGCCGAAGTCGGCGTTCGCAGCGTCTCCTACCAGGCCATGAGAAGAGCCACGCCCCTCCTCCAGAGTCTGGAGCCGCAGAGTACGTACAAATACTACCAATACTACCAATACTACTCTGATACTTGTACTGGTTATGCTGGTTGTGCTGGTTCTGAGTCTCTTCATCCACGGTGAATCCCGCTTGATCTTCCTCTCTGCAGTTGAAGTCGCCAACAGCTATGCTCTCGTTGGTCTGGACAGTCTGGAGAGAAACTTTCCCATCCTGAACCAGTCTACAGAGGAGGTTTGTTTTGTTCTACACATCAGAAACCAGAAAATCAGCCAAACACAACATTTAATTACAAACATGTTTGATTAACAGTTAAAACGGTTAAAATTCAAAATGGCATGAAGCATTTAGAGCTACCCTAAAATGCTTCAGACATGACACATGAGAGTTAGTTTTAAAATCTTTGCATAATACAGATAGTTATTTTATGGTTTTTAATATTTCCAGGCTACAGTTCAGCCAAATGCTCTTATAGTTTGCAAAAATCTGTTTCAGCACAATAGAAATAGAAGCATATGGAGGCCTCCATATGTGAAGCGTCAATTTTTTCCAGTGTTGGTAACATCTGACATGTTGATTCCAGGATTTTTACATTTTTGCAACGTAAATAATTTTAAAAAATTAAACTTTTTTTTTTTTTTCCCCAAATTTCTGGCTCAGCAAGTTTTAACTTTGAAGGACAAAGTAAACCACAAATGGACAAACTGACATATTTCACATCAACACATTCAAACTGTGCATTATTAATATTTGTTACATTTAAAAACTAAATATTATATCCATTTCTCTACATATACAAGAACTGCTGCAGTATGGAGGAATCTAACTTAAAAAAAATATATGTATAGGGAGAGATTCAATATTGTATCGTATTTCTACATAGAGAAGAATCTGTACAACATCAACAGTACTTTGGTATAGTTCATGTTGATTTTTTCTTCTACTGATGTTCCTTCACATCTGTTATGTCATTACCTGTTGAGCTGCCAACATTAAATGCAGCAGCTCACTCGGACAGTCTGGGTCAGCTGTATGGTGTTTGCAGTGACTGTTATGGATGTTGTCAGGTCAGCTGATGAGGTGTCGCTGTATGTCTCTTTCCATCAGGTGATCAGTCACCTGAAGGACGCCTTCTTCCTGACTCTGGATGACATGCAGCTGTGGGTGGTGGAAGGACTGGATGGAGCTCTGGACCGGTTAGAGCATGTGGCCGACGCTGCTCGGACGGCAGTGCAGCAGCTGCAGGAGACTCCAGTGGGCCGAGCTGCCACATCGGGGCTGGACGAGGTGCTGAGCCGCCTGGAGGACGCCACTGCCTACTACCTGCCGCTGCCCGCCACGCTGCGTGAGTACATCAGGTGGTCAAAAGTCAAAGACAGGCAGTCGGGTTCTCTTCTGGTAACCGTCTGAACTCCAAACAGTTTCTGGGTTTTTCTTGCTCCAGTCGCTGTGTCTCATTTGTCCTCACTGTGGCTAATATTTCTTATCTTGTAATATAAAGTCCTGCACCTTTATGGAACAACCATGAAGAAAGAGAGAGAACTCAGAAATGTCTTCTGTGTAGTATGATACTGTCAAATAACAGAAATTAGAAAGAAAAGAAAAGACTTTGATTACTTACTTTATATATAAAAAACAAAAAACAAAGCAGGATGCCCTAACAGCATGTTTCCAAGTGTCCACAGGTGTTACCAACACTGGAAAAAATGAAGGCGCTGCATGCCAGAGATATTCAGCTACTTACATTTTTACAGTGTTGGCAAGACGATGTTGTTTCCTTTTTGTTGTTTTGTTTCTTTGGTCATTTTGTGTCTTGTTATAGTTGTCCATCGATGGGCAACTACCATGTGCATGTGTGTATGTGTTTGTCTGTTGACAGTCTAGCGCTTTACAGGAGAGGAGTTTGAACCTGAAACTTCATCCATGACCTCAGTATGGTCCCTTCTCGGAGTGATTCGATTTTGGGGTCAATACATGCATTGGTGACCTCTACAGAGGTCAAAGGTCGCATTTCCCAAAAAACAGCTCTGTATGACTGAAAATGCACAAAAAGACATAAGTTTAACACACGAACTTAGAAAGACATCCAAGGCCTCTAAACTGGTGATGTAACACATGACCTTGAGACAAATGTCAAGGTCATGCATATGTTAAGCAACTATGTCCTTCGACTGAGGGCTCTCTAGTTTTTGTTGTTTTTTGTTGTTTTGGTGACAGCAAACTGATAATTAACAGAAGAAATTGTTTGTGGGGGAAGTTTTCAACTGAGACATGTAGAATAAGGGGATTCTGATTAAATATGTTAAGCTTAAGTTTCCCCATAGAACAGCACTTAACAGATGGTTAGTTTAATGGCTGTTGGAGAGATGAATATCTGACCCTGCTTTCAGTTTTTACAGTTTTTTCATTTCTATATAGCCACATTTTAAACAATTTTTTAACCTGCCTTCAAACCCAGTTGCAGGTTTTTGGGTTGAACAGCAGCTGACTCACTCTGTGTAATGAGAGAAGGTTGAGTTTAGGTTCAGGTCTGTGCAGGTTAAAGGTGGAGGAGCAGCACTGATTTAGTCCACATGTCAGCAGGTGTCTTAAAGCTTAAAGTTTATTTCCTCTTTTGTTATCTGCGTCCACATGAAAACGCAGAAACCAACAGGAAGTGATGTAACCAACCCTAAAGCCATGTTGACCAATCAGAAACCTGAAATAATACCATCACCGTATCAGCAGGGGACTAACACTGATTGACTGGTTATACTGGAAGAGGGACAGTCTTGACAGATTACTGTGAAACTGACTGATGCAGCCTCCATCAAGTCAGTCACTATACACAGATTTAACACTGGGATGGACTAATTTGTACTGACAGCGCTAATTCAGTGTTATAGTTATGTTGAACTGTTGACTGTTTCACTGATTCACCGTAGAACTGTTGAAATAACAAGGCCATCTGTGATACAGATGCTTTAGAATTTAGAAATTTTATTTAACATTACATGTCAAACAAGTCAGAGCAGTGAAGGACACGTAGAAAGATAATTAAAAACAGAGACATCATTAAAAATGTATAGATTTTAAGGGTTTCTGGTGACTTACTGAATATTTTTGTGTAAACATATAAAATGTCTTGTTAGGGGGTACAACTTTACATGGCTTCATTAAATATACTAAAGTTACTGTACAAAAAGAATCAGCGGGTTCTGAGAAGGCTACGGCTGGTTTTTCATGGACCTTCATCATCAGCTGCCTCTGAGGTTTATTGTGTTTCTGACCTGAACCAGCAGGAGGCGCTGAACGTCTACAGACTCCTCACTGAGCTCACAGTTCATTCATGTGTTCGTCCTCTGGGATCAGACAGCAGGTGACGACTGGGAGTCATATAACCAGGTTTCTGTTTACCAGAGCTGTGCACAATGACACAGGACGACTCAAATCAGAGGAAATGTTGAATTTCTTTGATTATTTATTTGACAAAATGTAAAAACAAATTAAAGCCGCAAGCGGCATTTGA
>NW_007580010.1:0-21751 GCF_000690725.1 Stegastes partitus
AAAAAAAAGAATCTGTGTTAAAAGGGGCTCTTTTATGTGGAGAGGGTTTTTTAACAGAGCTTTATACTCTGACATGGTTGAGTTAAACTAAACTGTAGCGATGTTATGAAAGCAGTATGAATAGCAAATTAGTAGTTTCTGCTTTTCAGTGGTATTATAAACTGTATTAGATCCCTGATTTCTTCAAATTACATTTCCCTGCTGTCTTGTATAATGCCTTCTTTTGGATGAAATTCCCAATTTTGTGGTGTCAAATTAGTGCTAAAGAAAATTACACCATTATTCTGGGACAGGAAGAAAAAAAAAAACACGATTATATAGTGTTTTTACAACCTGTGCCATAGGAGTTTATGATTTTATTTCTCTTTGAAACTAAATCCCCTCATAAATGATTCATTCGTGGTGAGAGATCATCTGACAAGGAATAATAAACCAGTACTAGCTGAGTCGTATTTACATTCAAATAAATGCAGACAAAGGAAGTTCATATGAAAAGATATTTCTTCTGTGTTTGCAACACAATAAAACATAGTTGTCATTGTCCCTCTCAATGACTGTCAAAGCTGATTTACAGGTTTGTTTTTCTCGCTTCTAAGAGTTTGACACAACATCAGCGCTGCAGATTCATGCAGCGTTTTTTGCACTTATCACTTTACATGTAGGAGCCGTGTTTCTCTTTGATTCCAGGGTGAGCAAACTGCTTATTTTGTGCTGCTGCTGCTGCTGCTGCTTATGTGTAAACTCCAGTTGTCTCACTGAGCTCCCCGGTTTGGCACATCTTGCCAAATTATGTAATTGATAATAACTTATTTGTGCAATCGAGGAAAATATTTGCTCAGTTTTAAAACATCGATGCGTTTTATATCATGCATGAAGTGAAAATGCTGCTGTTTCCCAATGACACCGACGTCTTGTAAATAAATCAATCTGGAGAACGTTGTAAACCCCAGACCGGGCAGGTACTGATATTACCATTAATTACACATAACCTCTGAATAACAAATGACCCTCTGACCTGTCTGGCTAAAATGTGTGTGCACAGTAAATCTGATTGATTACAATTTCCTGTGCTGTCACGTGGGGCCACAGCTCGCTGGGAATAAGCTCCAATGTCAAAGGACGTTACAGCGCGGTTAGAGAGCAGTGATAAAGTAACACTGCTGCACTGCAGATACAGTAAAGTCTGTGATAGAAATAGCTTGAAGAAACATCTCCTTAGGGCACACCTACAGCTCTTACCCAGCTCTCCGGGAGGAGAAAAAAAAAAAAGTCCTATAAAGAACTCTCAAACAATAAGGTTTTTTTTTCTCTCTCCCTTCCAACTTAATTACTGATATTTCTCTGTAATAGGTGCCTGATTTGAGGTAGATAATTAGGTGGGATATTGAAGTGGGCCTCCAGGGGGCTCAGGTCTGGTGGATCAGGAGCAAGAAGATGAGGGGAGACGCCATCTTTTCAAATTATTCTGGGGGGCCAGTGCTCCCAAGCAGCTTATGCAGCTAAGGCTTGGTAATTAAATTATAATTTAACCTGCTGAGGGTGGAGTGGCAGGACTGGACCAGGCTGGGGGTGGAATGGCACTGACAGGATTTACACTTAATGAAATAATAAAGCAACAGCGGCAAGGTAGCTGGCAGCCAAGAAACAGACGCGCCGCCACTTGGCTCTCTGTTTATCCACTCTTCAGCGTTGGGGGAAGGTTCAAAGCTAACGAGTGGCTCTCTCCTTTTTCCATTTCTCCTGCTATGGTCTGTTGTTGAGTGCAAGTTAGTATAGTGGGTGGCAGTGCATTTCAGTCAATAAAATCTTTTATGGTTTTATTTTTATTTGTATGTATTTACTGTATATATATATATATGTGTGTGTGTGTGTGTGTGTTCTGCTTGGAGTGCCAACATCGGTGCCTTCGCAAGTTCAATAAATGATTTTCTGAGGAGAATACACTGTACTGTGTATAGGTAAGGTGTTTACTGTACACCGCAGGTTATATATAGTTGTTCATATTAAATACTATCTATTAACACACCTGAACGTAGGCAGGGAACACAAAGATTGCTTTTTTGTTGTGCGGATTTGTGCTGATGCCTGTATTATTCTATATTTACCCTGCTGCTTTTCTGCTAAGGGGTTATGCTTCTTGTTGTGCATGGTAATTCTCTGTTGATTAATTAAAGTCTCTCTGTGGGGACCCTTAAAGTGCATGTAATTAAAAACTCTCAGAATACACACAAAATAGCTGACTCTCAGGCACAAAGATTGCAAAAAGCAATCGCTGACATTGAGGACAGTTTTGGTCTGATGCTGACCGGCTGGGATGAGGCCATTATGTCTATGGATGCGTTCTGGATCCTCACATCTTGATTTCTTTGGTTCTACCTACTTGTAAACCAGGAAAATGTAGTTCTGCAGCTATATTTTAATGCCACTGAGGTCTTGATTCCCACCATGTTGGGACTGTAAAGGTGAAATGCACAAATTCACACCGATTTACCGAGTCAGACAAAAAAGATTGAAAAGACAGCGAGGTGGGAAGAGGTATGGAACCCACCACATCTGTTTTGTGGCGCTGCATCTTTCCCTCTCGTTCCCTTCGCTCTTCTTCCTCCATCTCTGCAGCCCGTTAAGATGGATGCCTCACAGTGGAGGGAAGAGCCATGCAGTGTTCCTATAGCCCCGCATTGCTGCAAGCTCATTACAATCCTCCCCTCCAAAAAAAAAAAAAATCACTCCCGCCCTCGCCTGCCTCACTCCCACCGTTCACCCGAGCCTAAATCTGCCCCCAGCCTCAGCCCGAGATCCAGCCCCAGCCAGCATGACAGACAGGCCCAGTTAACAGTCCCTGTAAGCGGGGAAAGAAAGGCGAGCATAGAGGTAAAATGACTGGACCGCAAATGACAGGTGTAGTTAAAATAGTGAGGCGCAGAAAGGCTTGAGGACAGAGAGCCGGGGCGGCGCTGTAATAAGCAGGATGAAGGAGCTCAAGCATCGCCTGAGTTTTCCTCTCTCTTCCACTAACATCCTTCCTCAGGCAAACAAAGGGAAAATAAGAGAAAGTTAACTTTTACTTCCAGACACTTCCGCTCCTCGTTCAGTTGTTCCTCTCATGTTAGCCCCGTCGTGCGCCGCTTCTCGTTAAGGGTGTTAATGAAGCATCGTGGACGTAATGCCGGCTTTTTCTAAAAAAAAATTAAGACGTTTAATAACCGGCTCCCGTGGCAGGGCTGCTTGAATTGTAAATGGGCTGGAGGGAGCCATTTTGTTTGGTCCCTTTTGGACTCATGTAGATGGACACAGGAGGGATTTGCCTCCGCTGCTGATCTGCATCTATTTTCTCTGCCTTTCATCCGTTTTCCATGTTGCCTTTTTGATCACCATCTTTCCATCAGATCCTGTCCAGCCTCATTTTAAAAAAAATAATCCGTTTTTTTTTTTTTTTGCAGCATCTCCATGCTGAGTGGGAGGAGATGTTGGGGAGGGGGGGAGACTGAGCAGTTAATAAATTGGTGTGTAAAGCTCAGTCAGAGGGTGAGGGGACAGGGGGAAGACACCACATCCATGTAACTTAGACTCTGTTTGTAGACGCCTAAAATAGATTATAGTCAATAAAGTAAACAATAAAATTCATTAAAGGTTGGCTCAGTTCAGACTTTATGTCTCTTTAGATTTAGAGCTATGCTAATATGCTAATGGGAAGCTGAACTTAAAGACAGCTGTGCCACGGGTTAATGCTAAAGTCAGCATGCTGACATTGACAAAACCAACATGCTGCTGATGTACGGTTCATGTTCACCATCAAACAGAGGTTGACTAATTAAAGTACAGATGAAGCTGTTGTGATTCGTTTGCAAACATTAGGTCATAAAATTCAATTCAGTTTTTTTTTCGTCACACTTGAGCTCAAAATCAGGAGATCAGAGAAGTTTAGTGACGCACGATATTAACATTTCTGGCCGATACCGATATTAAGATTTCTGATATCGCCGATAACCGATATTACCGATGTCGATATTCAATTTTTGATCACACCGAAAAATGAGGATGAACAAGCACAGTGAGACATGAAAACTATTCAAAAGAAGCCCAAATTAGACCACATAGTCTTATTATTACTTATTATCTTATTACGTAACAAAAGTATTTAAACATATTTAACATCCAAGACCATTTAAGTAAAAACGTCTGCAGAGATGAAGACGCTGATGTCAGACAATCATCGGCTAAATTTGCTCATCGGACCGATACCGATATATCGGGCAAAAAAACACTAATATCGGCCGATACCGATGTGGTCGCCGATATATCGGGCATCCTTACCAAAGTTATTAAAATTCAGCCGCCATGAATGTCATGAATCATTGCGGTACGTCCAATATCAAGACACCAAAACAAATGTCAACTTATCGGTGGTGCAAGAAAAAAAAAAAGTCAAGGCATTGTTTGTTTGTCTGTCTGTACCGAACTCACAAATATCAGTCCGCTGATGCATTATAGGAAAATTCAGATGATTCATGAATATCTGGGTAAAATTTCCTAGCTGTTGATCCA
Organism: Stegastes partitus; assembly: GCF_000690725.1. Classification (NCBI taxonomy): domain Eukaryota; kingdom Metazoa; phylum Chordata; class Actinopteri; family Pomacentridae; genus Stegastes; species Stegastes partitus. The sequence goes on from NW_007580010.1 coordinate 4,546, forward strand.
ACATGGCTGACCAACAAACCCACAGGAGTAGATAGAATATCAGTGACGACCTGCACTTACTAAGTTAAAACGCCTGCAGCATTTACGACATTTGAATGATTTGCCGCTTTTATTTTTGTGCTATTTTCTCACATTTCTTTGATCAATTCCCTTTTGCTGTTTAAGATGTGTTCTCCCTCCTCTTCCCCCTGCCTTCCTCCTGCTGCTGCTGCTCGCCCTCCCCGACTCTCATTCCTCTGCCTATCTGATTGGTATTAACAGGATTATCAATGCTGCCGCCATAATTAGAAGTAATGCACCACAATTACTGATATAGATCACGGGGATTAAACTTCATAATGTGGAGCTTGCTTCCAGGCAATAAATCTAAAGCGTTTTGATCATATGGACTTTGTTGATGTCTACATGTCAGTATTTATAAAGCGCTCTGCCACTATTTCCACAGGACTCGCCGTAGCTGATCGTTATTGGCTCTCATCCCGCCTTAAGCCTGGCAGATACTGTACTTGTATCGCGGCGAACGCTGACTTCAAGTTGAGGTGATGCCAGAGAGTTTATTATTGTACAATCTTTAGGGTGTTTGTTACTGTATTTCATCTTTATTGAGCTGTATATTCAGAGCGCAGTGACAGAAGAGACGGGGAGAAGTGGTGTGGTTATTGTTTGACATCAGCTCCCAATGTCACGACACATCGCGTGTGCGCCAAAGTCCGCTGAGCTGCAGAACGCTTCCACAGTCAAAAGCATCACGTTATATCCCTTAACATACTCGCATGTATCACATTACCTCTGCAGACTGTATAAATCTGAACCGTTGTGAGGCCTGACATATAGAGTGAGTAAAGAGTACGACCATCTGGGAGCTAAATTTAGCAGGTCCCTGTGCAGGAGAGGAACATCTGTCTTTATCAGTGGTGGTTAACTCGGTACAGGAAGCCCAGCACATGTAATTCATGCAATATTTAGATGAGAGGGTCAGAGTGCTCCTGTGGGGACGGAGGCAGCCTCTGCGTGATTGACCTGGGCCTCGTCAGCGGAGAGAGATGCCAGCTCTGATCGCTTTAAAGGACGAGACAGCACACAGGAATGTCATGCTTTAGCTCGTCCGTCTGCCGATGTTTGCCTTTGACAGATAAAGCAAAAACACAGCTGCATATTAGAGGCTAAATGATGGGAACAGTTAGTGATGCTGAGATAAGGATCAGCTGGTTTCATCCCGTGGCGTGACAGGAATAAGAATTGCATTTCCTCGTTTTTTGGGGTAATTGTACTTTAAGTTGAATCATAGTGTGTAATAATAGCGAACAGACAGGGTGACAGAGTTCTCTAGATGTGACTGTGTCGTATAGATTTCCACAGATGTGTCCATATTCTAAATGGAGAGCGGTATTGCAGTAAGGATTTGATAGGTGGTCATTATTTCTGTTCTGTGGAAGCAGAAACTGTTTCATAGTTGATGCAAGTCTGGGAAAACCAGGTGCGTTTGATGTAAAGGTTTGGGTTCTGTTGGAACAGATTACTCCTTGCCTGTCTTATACCATGAGGACTAAATAAATAATATAACCAGGATGTAGCAGAAACATGTACAACCTGCAAAAAAAAGAGAAAAAAAAAAGCCCAGCACGTTTCAAACTCTTGCCCAGGGATTTAGGCTTATTTTGATTTTTTGCTAGTTTCTAGTAGCATGTACAGCTGTTGTTGGGGAGTACAACGCACTCTTGTTTCTTTCTTCCTATGGTTGCTGAACCGCCACCTCCTCCACCGTATTAAACACTCAGTCAGTGTTCAGTAAGTATTTCTTGGCAGCGGACCTGTCTTTTCTTAGGGGTGTCATGCTGTAGCGTTGCTCCTATCATTGCTCAAATCAAAGCCCAACAGAAGCAGAGAGAGAGAGAGAGAGAGAGAGGAAGGCTGAATAGACCTGAAGTCCTCCCAATCCCCCTCCCACACATGTTCACGCACACAAATGCACACAGAATTACTGACATGGACTCAGCAAGGACACACACATCATGCAGCTGCAGCATGAGGGTCACCTGCCTCGCTGGTTGTCCATTTCCCAGTGATGGAGGAAAAAGTGCACACGCAGACTAACAAGTCCTTCATTAGTTTGGATGTGCACATATACTCGTTTTGCTTATTAGAAAGTCTGAGAAATGAATTGATATTATATATATATATTTTTGTTGTTTGTGTCCTGACCTAGCCTGACTTACCTTTAAGTACACAGAGGATATAAACATAACTTTTTCCAGGAGTGATGGAGGCTGTACTCCAGCAGGCTGATAAGCAGACATTTTTTGAAACTGTTCCAATAAGCTCCCACAGGGGAGAGAATCTCCATCTTATTAAATCAGCCATCCACCCACAGATACACAGTGATGATACTTGCATAATAACTTTAAACAAAAAGAACAATCTTATTCACGAGCTGAGCTGACCGTTTTTTTTTTCCTTCTTCTTCTTTTCCTCCCTCCTCCTCCTCCTCGTCCTCCTCCTCCCCGCTAAGTGATCTGCCATTGTGCAACAACAGCTCCATTCAAAATATAACATTATTTAGAAATGAAGCCAATAACCCGTTAAGATATATGAAACACATTTGTGAAATGTTTGAGAAATTGCTGCCAGGGGGTTGTGGATTAATGCAGTCTCTGATGCCAGTGCTGAAGATTCAGAAAGGGGAGGTAAATATTTCAAATAAAAAATAATAACACCATGAAACCATTTGCAAACTCAAAGGGCACACACACACACACACACACACACACACACACACACACACACAGACATTCACATGCAATCTCCCAGGCTTTGAAATGACGTGATATAAAAACGTTGTCCTTCATGCTCTGCAGCTGATGTCTGATATTTCATCCTTGTTTTATTAAAGGTTTAAACAAGTTTACATCTCCAACAAATATAAATTAGCCGTTTTCTCTGACACATCCGATCTAATGGGCACGATATGAGGAGGAAGAGGAGAGAGGGATGGGAGCAGAAAGCGAGATTGTAGTGCTGTATTATATTTCCACATGTGAATTGAATACATTCAAAGAAAACATTTTGTAAGTTATCAGCTCTGAGGGGCCGGTGTGACGTTCGCTTGAAGATTACTTGTCAGAATTAGAGGATATGAGAGTTCAGCATGCTCTCCAAATTCAAGTTGAGCAGAGGAATCCAGGCATCATTTACCTTCATGTAATGTGTCCATGTAAGTAGTGGTAAAAGTATAATTCAGTTTTACTGTAAAACTACCGTCTGTTTTATTTTGACTACGCTGACTAAACACAAGACCTCTAGTTCCATCCCTCCTGCCATCATCTTATTGTTTTTTTCGCTCGCCAACGTTTCCGATCAACTTCTTGCTCAGTTGTTTTATCTCCCGCATCCACTACACTTAATTTCCTCGTCTCATTCTGTCGTCGGCTCTTGTGTCTCTGCTCCTCCGTATCCTCAAAGTCAATCGATTATCTCCATGGCTGAGGTTCTCGCTCTCATCTGGCGCTCCGGGTATCTATCCTTGGCTTTCTGACCCGAGCCAACCCCGCCTCACCCTCGCGGCTCCTTCCGAACTTTGATGGCAGCGTCCGTATCCATGTCACCGGTCTGACACTGTCCGTCCTGCATCAATAAACATTTGGGGAGGGCAGATTTTTCTAGGCTGAATAATTTATAGTGCATGATTAGAAACTCTATCCAGAGTGGAGGATCTGGTTGCTTGTATGTTTGTCTTGGATCTTTACAATAAAACATGACCCAGTCTGATTAGAAAGTCCAGCGCCACGGAGCTCGTTGCTTGTGTGTGTGTGTGTGTGTGTGTGTGTGTGTGAGGTTTAGCTTTGTTCTGACGTCGCTGTGGATGAGCAGATATAGTAAATTTTCATTATATTTCTTCCTTTGTGTTCCTAACAGAAAGAAAAACAGACAATTTCGCGAACACACCGAGACACCCTCGCTTTAATTATAAAAATTGCCAGACTGTGGAAGAGAAATTCTGTACGACTTAATGAATCATACTGATTATTATTTCTTTTAAAAAATATGAACATCATAAACTCATAAAACTATCCGTCACCGTCTGACGTTAAGCAGCGCGCTCGGTAATTTGTTTTTCGATAGGTGCTGGTGACTGCTGAATATGTATTTCTCATATATTTTATAGTCTCATATATAGTTCAGGAGACTTTTTGTTTAGTTTATGTCAAGCAGTTTATTTCAACAACTTACTAAAGTTGATCTTTCAGCAGCATACTTACTCACCAGGGTGCCACCAGAGAAAAATAAAAAGGAATTGCACTGACAGGGAAAATGAAAACTTTAAGCCATTATCTTTATTTGAAATGTGCATCCGTAACAACAATTTGTGGTTATTTTTCTTATGAGTCAGACTTGAATCCTCAATCTTTACCATCAACATCTGAGAGGATCCCGAAAACTTTAACTTTAAAAGTGATGCCCCCCTCTTGCCCCCACGCTGGCACCCCATCAGCTTTACAAATTGCAGAGGAATATTCTGCATGTTGGGAATCTTGAACCTTTCAGTTTCTCGCCGCTAATAGAGGCAAATAGAAGGCGAGTGTCTGGCAGGCACTTCTGTCCTTCGCCTCTTTGTGTTTCAGAGGGACAGTGGAGAGGAGCGCATCATGAACTTCTCATCATACAGTAGCTACGAGTGTGTGTGTTTGGGGGTGAGTGTGTGTGTGTGGGGGGTGGTGGTGGTGGTGGTGGTGTTATGTTCATTAGCACAGTGAAAATGCCTGGAGGCATAAGCAGAAGAGGAGTGAGTGAAGGCGAGCGGGGAAGGGAGGGGTCGGCTTGTATGGAAATTGACCAGTGTGCTGTAACTGTTCATCTGGTGCAGGCCTTTGAAGTGAGCTGTTCAACACTGCAGCCGGCCTTGTTCTTGATAATTGCCTAAATGATCTCCATGGAGCGTGGGGTTGTGTTACAACTGAACTAATCCAGGGGCAACCCGCTGATTTGACAGAGAGGCTCTTCGCTATGTCAGTCCCCCCCCACCCCTCGCCCCTCGCCCCAAACAACAGCCTATCTTCCATTCTGTTTCGTCTGTTTATTAGACTAACACAGCGGGGGGTGTCATGCTAGTGTTGTGGGTTCTGGAGGCACAGAGGAGGAGGTGGTGGTGGTGGTGGGGGTTCTGTTTGTTGTAAGGGTTGATGGCCTCTCTGCTCCCCAAGCTTAGCCACACGCTTAACCCGCACTCCTTGACATCATACCCTCCGCTCGGCCCATTGATATGCAAATGAGCGGCAGCCCCGTTTGCAAATGAGGGAGGAATAATTAGTCAGGAGCACTTAGTAACAACAACAATAATACACACGTCTGATCCAGGCTGAGCTGCTCTCTCTTTGTCATTTGAGCTGCTCCTGGCAATCTGACAAGGCCTCCCCCCCCTCCATCACCACCACCACCACCACCACCACCACCACCCCCAAGTGCGGCACCAGAGACACTGGTGGGTGGTGGGGCATCTACAACAACTACAGTGTTTGGCCTTTTGGAGCCTCACCAGGGTTTAGGGAGCCAGTGGAGCATGGAGGCCAAGCAGAGCCCTAGGCCAAGAGCACCGAGTACAGAGCACAGCCTGGGTTGGAGACCTTTCTGGTATGCAGGGAGGTCAGAGCAGAGAGCGAAACAGAGAGGAAGTAATGTGGATACCCTGAGACCTAAGCTTTACAGGTCCTGGAGGAAGAAAGAGCACCGTCACACATGTCCGTGGAAAAAAGAGCGTGCTTAAATGAGGAAATGAAAGCGCGGTGAGGTTGTAGCAGCGAGAAAAAGTAGCGAGTAAGAATAGAAGACGAGTAGGTAATCGGTAGCGGAGGGTTGATGGAAAACAAAATGGCTGACGGGAGAGGAGAAGAAGAACGGCGTCTGTTTCGGGAATGTGACTCAGTACGCCGACTGGGAAACATAGATTATCATGTCCAATTTACATACGGTGCCGGTGCTTCAAAGAGGTGGGTGTCATGTTAGTGCTCCGGTGCCAGGCGTAATGAAGAGCCCCCCTCCCACTGTCCCAGGACGGGCCCAGTGGCGGAGTATCAGGTAGACCGAGGTCCCATATAAAAGCGGCCCCTATGAATTATAAATCATAGGCCACTGGAGCCACAGCCTGTGGGATACAGCGGGGGTAAGAGGGACCATATTCCCGGAACAAAGGACAACAACGGGAGGGGGCGAGGTGGAGAGGTGGTGTCGTACAGTAAAAGTTAAAGAAGGACAGACGATTTGACATTGTCTAATAACAGCGGAATCTCCGGGGTAGTGACATTAGCATGTTAAGCAATCGGCACACACGTGTTCTGCTTGTGTTCGTGCGAAAAGACTTGTGAACCAGCTGGAGTTCTGCGGTCCTCCCCGTTGGTCATTGGGTTGCAGGCCTGGTTCAGTCAGAGGTGATTGAATAGAAATATTGTTTTTTTTTTTTTTTTCCCTTTTTTTTTGGGGGGGTGGGGGGCATACTGATGAAAGGTTGATTGATATGGTGTCAGGCGCTCTGTGATGGATTAAATTGTGTGTGCAGACGTTGTGGCCCTGGCCAGTCATGGCTGTTGCTGCCTTTTCCGCCAGCCACTGCTGCGGCAGCTTTAAGAAAATTTGATTTTCGCAGCTCAGAAACACACGGCAGCCCCTTTCTCTCCGCTGCCTGACTTCCATTTAGTTTGAGAGTGCACAAGTGATTCTTTATTGGATGAAATCTGCGCCGGATTGGATAAAGTGTTAGAGCGCTGAGCCATCTATCACTATCACCGCCCCAGCTCCAGTTTCATTTTAAAAGAAAAGAATGAAAGCAGAAAAAACAGAAAGAAGAAGAAGAAAAACAGACAGCCATAGGATGTTGGAGATTTGAAAATTAACTGTGGCAAGGAAAAAAAAAAAAGATCTATCCTCCAACCACTAAGCCTGTTTCCTCTGTTGGAGGATACCAAGCTTTTCTCTGTAGAGATGCCCCCGTGACTCACTAGTCTCTCAAGCTCTCCTGTCTCTCTGCTCTCATAATGTCTGCTGACCAGCTCAAGCCCACACCTGTTCACACCCTGCTCTTTACGTCTAGCTCGTTTAACATAGCGCTTTGCTTTTTTTTTTCTTTCTGTCTTTCCTCCATATGTGGTCCTCGCCGCTGCAGCATCTTGTGTTTACTATTGTACAGGCTGTAATTTTAGTGTCAGGTACTGAGACGACTAAACGACAGGATGCACTTTTTTACTGGATATCAGTAATTTCTAACTAATGAGTGATTATGACAACATGATGCTGCCCTTACAGTGTAAACGTATGCAAACTGGAGCATGGTGTTGTGATGCTTTCCGGTTTGTTATATTTCAATTAGCACCCATAGTCTGCTTTAAAAACGATCCCTTTTTAAAAACACAGAGAGAACATTTTTGGATCCATTTATTCACTACATTATGTAAGTGCTGCTTCTTCTTTGCTTGCGGGTTTATTCAAATTTTTTTCCTTCGTTTTTTTTTGCAGCCAAAAAACAAAAGTATAAATGCATACATGTACTGCTCATATTCACTTAAAGCACCTGTTGACAATTAAAGTGGGTGTTCTGAGCGGTACCTTCGGACCGAACCGCCTCTGATCTCCCGTGCATTCCTGCCCGTTAGCTCATCAGTCCTGTGGTGGACCCCGGGCCAGCCCGACACGGCTCAGTCTAGACCCGGGAATTAGTCAGGCTTGTTTGTTTGCTCACATCTGACCATCTTTCTTCCATTCATTTTTAAACACCGTTCCTTATGTCCCCCTGTCTGTCCATTAGTGCTTCGCTGTACAAAGCAAATGGCCATGAATTTACCTCAAGGCGATGTAGACAAGAGCTTCGGAAGGACGGAAGAGTAGGAAAGAAAAAAAAAAGCGCTGGGGGAAAAAGGCGGCAAAAATTGCGAAACTCCGATGTATTTCATTTCGTCTTACATAATTCATTTTGAAATGCATCTTGGATGATGTAAATCTGTTCAGAGGCACCCTCTATTCCAAGCCTTTACCCTTAAATGTCTCTGTGGTTGGAGTGTCCTGAGGCAGTTTGGACCCACCAGCCTTCCCCACCCCCAGCCTTAATAAATCATTATGGTGCAGAGCCGCACTTATCAAGCTGGTCAGAGACCTCTAATGAGCGCAGGGACCACGACTCTGCACAGCCCCAGAAATATTTTATTAAGAGCACATTTAAACACACACCACTCAGGATGTGAGACCACGTCGGTGCGCTCCCTGTGTTGCGTCTGTATCATAAAGAGCAGGCCTGAGTCTGCAGCCTGGATGGGCGACGGTACCTCGAGCTGCCATGCGGCTAACTCCGTCCTCCAGTCTGACTCGTCCACTAGCCGACGCTGAGTGCCCTCCGCGGAACGCTTGGATTATTTCCTGGATCCCAATGGCTCCTGTGGGGCCTCGTGACCTTTACTCTCATGCTCTAGTTATGATGGGCCATCAGAGAAGAGAACATACTCGCAAGTCAGGCTCAAGTCGTCGCCCTGAATAATGGTCCTCAGCCCCTCCGTGTCCATTGTCTGCTTTATGTGCGAGACCGAACAGGCGGAATTATGAAAATCTACATGGTTCTTTGAGGCGAACCTTTACCAAAGATACAATTCATGTCAAAGTGTGGAGATTTTTTCTTTTAAATGAACCACTGGACCCACTGATTTCATTATTCTTTTGAAGTAAATTTTATGCCAATCAAGCAGCTCTGTGCTCTCTCTCTATATTTCCAGATGAATTAATTGGTGGAGGCAGATGCTCCGCTGTTACACTGAAGCCTAAATAGCGTCCACAGAAGAAACACTTTGTTTTGAACACCACTTAACAATCTTATTCTTCGTGACAGCTTTGTCAAATGAGACACTTTTGTGATTGACACAATCGCGGCTCGTATTGTGCGAGCGAAGCCGCCGCTGTTGTATCTCTCAGAAAAGCCCCCGTGTGCTTCACCTCCTGTATTTTTTTTTTTTCCTAATGAATTAATGCAATTTGAACTAGTGTGTGAGGCATTTTGAGGTAAAATAAGAAATAGAAAGAGATCATATCACAGGTTAAGGCCAGTCTCTTTGATACAGGCAGACTATCATTAAAGAAATTCTCAGGCTCTCAGCCATGAATCCACCATTCAGAAACACCTGACCCGGGATAATGGCAAGTACATTGTTAATGCATCATTTTTTTAATAAGTTGGAAAATTGCTTAGACCACTGAACAAAGTCGGGATGAGCAAGGACTCACTGACAGTAATAATAAAAGGTAAGAAAGTCTTTCTTTTACATTCTTTTTAAGTTTTCAACATCCAAGACTGAAGAAAACTAGTAAGAAAAAAAAAAAAATCATTACGCAGTTGTTTCATCTGACTCTTTTCTTCCCCGGCACAGAAACACCGGGCTGATTAAAGATGACTAAAACCTAAAACCGACCAAGCTACGCACTCCTTCTCTTTCCTCCTCTCTGCAACTTTTATTTTTAATGGAAAATCGGCCCTGAGCTCGTTTACTCAGGAACAGAGGGATATAAATGTTTTAAAATTTAAGCAAAAAAGAAAAAAGAAAGGGAAGAAAATGGAATGGAAGGAGGAAAGGATAGGTAATATGAGAAAGATTTTAATCTTAATAATTCATAAAGCAGTCCTTCAATCCCCCTTTTTTTTTTTTTCCTCTCTGCTGACTGGTGTTTGATGAAGATACAAGCTTTTCTCTCTGCTGGGCTCCAGCAAGGTAAATGTTGTGCAGTGTAGATAGGCCTCCGATAAGGCCAATATATGAGACACTTACCAGGGGGAGTGGGAAAAACGGCATTACCCAGACAGAAGGTAGCAGGACCGGATCAGAAACGAGGTTAGAATGGTAGGACGGGCCCTGAGGGAAACCGGGCAAGACAACAAGTCAGACTGACGGTAGCAGCGAGGGTCACGGGGTCAGCCGAAAGGTGGGACGTGGATGCTTAGAGCCCGGAGACGCCATGTTTGCTTATAGAGAAATTCTTCTCAAACCCGCTGGAAACCAAAATGACTTTGTTGGTTGCATTTTAGCAGAAGCCTTGTTTTATTTTTCCTTAAACAGCAGTAAATGATATGTCGTATTAATTATTTGGATTTTTTCATATACGTCTCAAACAGCGACCGTCTGTGTGTTTTGAAGCGCAGGTTGTGTGCATTTTGTCGAGGACTCACAATGAAATTTTTAGTGGTGTGTAACTATGAGGAAATGTACAGTCTGAGAGTGTGTACAGAGAGAGAGAAGCAGAGATGAGGAGGAAGGAAGAGGGCTTTGCTGCTCTGAGGTATAGCCCTCTGATCTCCTTTTAAGTTGTGGCCCAGCATGCTCAGCAACACAGCCAGTCAAACCTGCAGCCCCCCAGGGTTCAAGCTCTGCTCAAAGGGTTCTCCTCTCTGAGGCTCCTCTGCGTAACCGCCAGGCCACGGCTCATTTCCACCTCAGTGATCACACACACACTCCCAGACCAAGACTCGCATGTTGACACTGTGTTTGAGGAAGCGTTCTGTGATAATGTCCCAGTATTGATCAGCTATCTGTGATGATAGCTGTTGGGAAAGCGACCTGAATTTAATCTGGAATGATTGTTAATGCTGGTTTACCAGATAGGTGGCCCAGCCTGTGGTCTGCTGTGGTGGGGGGGTGAGGGTGCTGGCTCCAGGGTTCACCAAAGGTGAGGGGCCCTCCTTTCCATCTGTAGTCATGAGTCAAGTTCAGCCAGAGGGTCTATGGGGGACTGGAGGTCTGGACGCCATGTCCATCTGGATCAATCTGCATACAGAGGCCAGCTGACTGCGACAGCCCCTCCTGGTTAGTGACAGGAGAAGATGGCTGAAGGGGACGCTTGATTTGGGAAATGTGATTTTTCTAAGCAGTGGAGGACGGAACTGCCGGCCTTTATGTTTGCTTAATGCAATGCAAATTGATTTTCAACATCACCATCACTGCTTATATCTCCCCGGTTCATGTTTATGTGACTTACAGAATGTATGTCATTGGAGGATGCGGTCAGTAATTATTTTATTTAAAAAAAAAAAAAAAACTGACACTGAAATAAAGTGACACTAAAACCTTCAACTTAAGGACACAATTATAAAAAAAAAAAAAAAAGTGAGAGCATTTTTTAAAAAGCACATTTGAATATAAATGTCAATTATACATTTTTTTTAATTTTTTATTTTTGGCTCCTTGGGGTGGATCCTGACATTTGTTTTGTTTGTTAGTCCTGCATTCGTGTGTGTGTGTGTGTGTGTGTGTGTGTGTGAGGCATTCATGAGATTAGTGTGAACCTTGTCCTCCCTGAAGGTGCAAAGGCCAGGCACACTGCCGCTGCTCATATGCATCTCTTTTATTGTCTATTGTGTGTAATCACAGTCCTCTCGCTTCTCGGTGCCAGACTTTTGACCCCTTTTATTTTGCTGTCCATTTTCAGCTGCTCCGCAACATAACAGGCATTAGACCACTGAACAGATGTGCAGGGCTGCAGTCAGTGAATGCTAATGAAGGCTTCTGAAAATCCTAAGAAGGGGTCGCGGAGTGAGAAAAAGTAGTAAAAGGCATGTTGAGTCCAGTTTTTCTTTTCTTTTTTTTTTGGTGAAATGATGGATTTATTTTATTTCTTATTTTATCTGACACCCAAAAAGTCCGTCTCGTGTCCGTGTGTCTTGCGCGTGTCGCTAAGCGTGTGCGTGGCGTGCGTCTGCCTGCGTGTCCCCGGGCGAGACAAAGCACGCTACTCCTTCGGCGGTTCCCCCCTTGTCACTGCAGAGGCCTCAGTGTGTGTGATCAATCTCACGTGGACCAGTCATGGTGTCAGGGCAGCAGTGGATCTGACTCTCTCTCTCCCTCTCTCTCCCTCTCATCTCTCCTCGTCTCCCATTTCTCTTCCTCTCTTGCTCCTATCCATCCTTTTTCTTTTTTTTCTCCCCCTTTTGACTGTGGGACAGTAGGAATGCCAGGCAGGTCAGAAGCGAGCCCATAGAGCGCCCATCTTTCTAGAGGATAATTAATGCATGCCAGGCTGGAGGGCTGATCCGGCCGCCGCCGCCGCCGCCGCTCCGACTCCCAGCAGGTACCTGTGCCTTCCTTTTCTGTGCGGCTGCCCTGCTCTGTTTCACTTTGTCAACTGCTGACTGACTGATTTGCTGACTAGCACTCACTCATGCTTTCACTTTTTCACACTGTCTCTCTCTCCCTCCCTCTCTCTCTCTCTCTCTCTCTCACCCCTCTCCCTCACCCTCTCTCTCTCTCTCCTCACACACACACACATACTGTACACAAGGCTACACTCATGCATCCCCATTACCGAGCAACTTTTAATAGTGTTTGCTGGAATGAGAATAGCTGCGGCTGCATTGTGTGGGTTTACAGGTTTACAGGTGTAGAGTCGGAGAGACACATTTTATGCTCTGAGGTGGCAAATGTCATGTTTTTGAAGTTGAAGTGGGTTGTCTTTACTGCTCTGGGCTGTACTAGGTGCTTCTACACCTCTGATCGCCTCTGATCGACTTTCACAAAGGTTACAGCTTCTCTCTTTTCTGTGATTTTGTGTATTTGATGTGTTATTCCTCGCTGAGATAAAAAAAAAAAAAAAAAAAGCAAAATATGTGGCAAACTGTGATGATTCTGAAGCGGTTAAATCCGTCTGACGGCTTTTCTTACTTTTTGTTTTACCCCCGAAGTGGTTACTGAAATGAAATGCTGCACTTTTTAAAAGAAATTTAACAAGAAGATGGGAAGAGATTTGTGTTTATTTCCTTAAAAGTGAGCTCACAAAACACTTATTTTGTACATTTCTAATTTATTTCTTGCATTTTATTTGGTTAATAACATCACAGTCGGTTTGTTCTCTTTCTACAAATCCACACAACTTAGTGAAAAGAATCCAGGTTTCTACTGAGTCACTTCTTTCTTGCCCATTAACTCAGATTGACAGACTGGATCAACTTTCACAATCCTGTAGGCAATCAGCTACTTCACAGATTGGAGGGCAGAGGCAAAGGTGTTTCCTGTAAATGTCACTCTCATTTTTAGATGAAGAGATATATATATTTTTTTCTTTTCCCAAAAGGGTCAGCGCAAGAATTTGTGGGAGCTTTGAGAAGGGGCTAATTTGGCATGACATGTCTTTCAGATTTTTCTTTCTTTTCTGGACCAGCTCAGAAACTGGCCTCCTTGCATGATGTTGTTCTGTAATACATCTCAAACACATTCCATTTATTAGATGAGGCTAGGTAACCCGTTTAGAAGTTGTTTTAAACTTAATTTACACGCACATCCACCCGTCCCAAAGGTTAATGGCTGACAAATTAACCCCTGCAGCATTATCTTACAAATGGCCCGCAGCATATGATAACCTATAATCAATATCGCCAATTATGTGTCAGACAGAGGCTAGTGGCCGTGACCCGGGTCTCATGACGAGACTTTTTGAGGAAACAGGATCTCTTCCACTATGCAGATGCAGGATATCTGCCATGCTGATGTCATTAGAGACACCTGGGACCACCTATCACCCGCTGGCTGCATCAATTCGTCTGATTCTGTTGCTTCATAACCTTCTACTCTGACTTTTTATTTTATTTTCATCCCTTCTTCTTCTGCTCATCTTCTATTTATTTATGTTCTTGCTGCTTTTCCTCCTTCTTCCTGTCTTCCCAGGTTTTTTAAAAGTCAATTTAGTTAAATTTTTAGTTGAAACATATTTAAAAGTTGGGGGTAAAGCGTAGAAATGCTCATCCTTGGACATGTTTGCATGGAAATGATGATGAACTTCTGAGAGATGATGACACAGTTTCATCCCTCGAATCATGATGACACTGGATTTAAATTATTTTGTTTAAATCTTTATTATAAAGAAAGATTTCACAGATATATGTTTGTGAATAAGGCGTACATAATTTAACGAATTGCTCTCATGACGAACATGTAAATAAGTTCATGTGTTTGTTGCTTCTCCTCTGAAATGACTCGACTTTGCTCTGAACTCGGCCTCTCGTGGATCTGTTGGAACACCTGAGCTTCTCCTGACTGTGTGTTTTTCAACACAATCAAGTGATTTAGTTAATTTTTGAGTGCAGATAATGACAGTGTCTTCACTGTTTCACCCTCTTTGTATTTTTATTTATGCTGCTGCTGTGGAGGCCATCCTGCAAAGTGTTCAACTGGAATTACATCATTAATTTGCAATCAGTAAAAACTCCTATAAACATGAAAATAATCATGTCTCTGTGACTTTAATCCAACAATAGGTGTCAGATAATTACCAGCTCATTTACTAAACTAGATGTTTGTTTTTATTTATTTTGAATATTTACAAGATGTTAATTAAATCGAGCTGATTATAAGTTACAGTTCCCACCACAGCTACAGATTTGTTCATTTTTGCAAAAAAAAAAAAGTCTTAATATCAAAAAAGCTCAATATGGTTTCAGCTTTTTTTTTTTTTTTAACTCTTTCTTGACGTAACGAAATCAAAGCTTCTTAATGAAGCGTCTCAGCCTCACGAAGCAGGAGAGCAACTTTAAATTTTTTTCTTTTTTTTACCTTAAAAATTAAAGATCATTTTCAGTCATTATCTAAATAATTTAAATAGCAGGTCAGGTGTATGAGCAGTGATAATATATTGATGAAATGCGCGCCCTGTGTAAACGATGTGAGGCTGAAAAGCAAATCAAATCCGCTGCTTTTTGCGCAAAGTTGTGAAATTTCAGAAATGCGTTTTGGTCATTTCTGGCAACTTAAAATATAATAATAATAATAATAATAATAATAATAATAATAAAGGAGCTGTGTTGTTTATTTATTTTGGACATTACGCGCAGACAGACAGACAGACTGAGGCTGGTCCAGACAGCAGCCTGCTGTCTGTCTGTCTGTCTGTCTGTCTGTCTGTCTGTCCTCCCTCCTCCGTTAATGGTCACTGGCTCCAGAGACCTTGAACTTCACCGGGGCTGGTTGGGGGTTCAAATGCGGGGGGCAGCTGAGAGCCATATGCCTCCCAGTGACTGCTGCTGCTGCTGCTGCTGCTTCCTCCTCCAGCGCAGGGTGACTGATGCTCACCGGCTCCTCCGCTCAGGACAAACATCCACCCGCTCTCTGGCTCCGGGAGGTTTTCTTCTAAAAATAATTATCTGGTATACATTTGTGCAATTTTTTGACGTAAATCTGTCGCGATTAGGAAATGTGTGCTGAGCTCCTCTGATTCATTCAGTCACTTGTCAGCGGCTGCTGGAAGCTTCCAGCAGTCGTTTCCTTAAGAAATCAAACTTGAAATTGATTTAAAGGAAAATATATTTTCAGCGTGTTATTTATTTCTTAATATATAATTTTTTTGTTGGTGTGTGTGTGTGTGTGTGTGTGTGTGTGTGTGTGTGTGTGTGCTAAAAAGGCCTCATATTTACATAGTCAGCATGCAGATGGTTCCAGCTGTCGGGGCCTATAAAATATTCAGCCAAGAATCAGGTTGAAGTGATGTGTAGTGCTCAAAAACAAAAGCAGGCTGAACTCAGGGTGGGTCTGTCCCCCCTCACCACCTCCTCAGCCTGCACCCAGACCCAGAGCCAGACCCTGTCCAGAGCTGCCTCACATCGAGGCCCCTGGTGGATAGGATGGCACAGGGAGCGGGCTCATGGTTTACTGTAACCAGTATAAATAGAAACACCATTCATTATTTCTTTTTCTAAATGTCGTGAGGATGGCTCTGCTGCTTTCATCGTCCGTTTTCTTTTTTTTTTCTCCTCTCTCCTCCAAACGCGGACTATTTTGTTTCATAAATGTTAATTGATTAATGATCAAACATTCTCGCGAGTAGATTCGCTTACATCCTGCATTGATGTTCCAGCTTTCTATTTTAGTTGCACATCAATTTTTTGGGGAGGTCTATGTAAGACTACAGGCCCTATCCTCTGTATGTCAGGTTCTCTGCAGCATGATGTCATGTTTGAATCCTCTTTGGTCTCCGGATGACTGAGAGAAACTCTTAATAACGAGGAAATAAATAAACATTATTATTTCTCTCTTTCTGAGGGAGGAGCGGGGGGTTGAGAGCAAGGTGAGGGATGAATAAATGATGGTTAGAGCTGAAAGTTGCAAACAAAGTCAGGCAGATAAAACGCTGGATTGTGGCAGCTTCCAAATCTGCTCGTTTGTCTTTTCAAAATAAAACCAATCGTGCGTAATGAGGTTTATTCCCTACATTTGTTTTTACACTTCTTTGATAAAAACATGTTTTTTTCTTTCTAGGATGTGACAGGACTGTTTGGAAAAACACAAACAGGATTGCAAACTTAAACTATTTATGTGTAAATGCTCATTTAGGACTTTTACGCGCAATAAACTGAGTTTTTTATTTTGCTGTAATTAATTAGGACAATTAAAAAAAAAATAAAAATAGTGATAAAAGTGTTAAAAATTGGAGGTTTATGCTCACAAAACACCAGGCAGGACCACCGTGTTGCGCGCAAGGTTGCCCCTAATTGGTGTATTCATGCTAACAAGTGTCCTATTAGAATATAATGAATATTAAATAGACGGAATAAACTTGTCAGTTTCAATTGGATCACTCGCCAAATTCCTCAACAGTTGGCCCGCGAGGCAATTAATACAAGCTATTACCCCGCGATAAAGCCTAATTAGCCCCGATTAGCGGCCTCCCCCCCCCAAAAAAAGAGGAGTGGTGGCGGTGGTGGGGGCGCTAATTGAAAAATCCTTCAGAAAAGCAGGTTGTGCATTGGGGCTCCTTATAAGCAGCTCTCAGTGGTAAATACCATTCACATTCAAATGAGAGTGACAAAGTTTGGCACAGAAACAAGCACACGTCCGCCTCCCTCCCGGCCTCCCCAGCCTGCCTTTAAAAAAAAAAAAAGAAAAAAGAAAAGAAAGAAAACGCGCTCCGCCTTTTGTTAACCTGACACGTGTTTAGAGGAGCGTTATATGGTTAATTCTGTAGGAGGATGTGGCACCGTGCCCGACAGCTTTGGGAGGAAATAAAAAAAAACCAAGATGGATGTAGAAAAAATATATAATAATTAAAATGATAGTTTAAATTTTATTTTTTTGGAGGAGGAGGGGTGATTTTTTTATTTTATTTTTTAAAAATCTGACATTTAAATGATCCAAAAAGGCGCACAGCCAGGCGCACGCGAGCCAACAAAAGCACAGCAGAAGAATAATCTCATTGAAATAAAGAGGGGGAG